>NC_134484.1:202164602-202464602 GCF_040206685.1 Ascaphus truei | reverse complement strand
GTACTAAGGTGGCCTACGTCTATGCCTTACTCACTGGCGACGCAATCGCTTGGGCTTCTCCCCTCTGGGAACACAGACCTGATATAACCCAAGATTACTCCAAATTCCGGCATGAGTTCCAACAGGTTTTTGATACACCAGCGCGTAGGGAGACTGCCACTTTTTCCTTGTTTCATCTCTCTCAGGCTCGTAGGTCAGCTGCAAGATACGCGGTGGAGTTCCACACCATCGCTGCAGAAACCCAGTGGAACGATGAAGCGCTCGCTGCGGCATACTGGCACGGTTTGTCCGAATCTCTCAAAGATGACCTTGCAGCTGACGCCCGGCCTTCATCCCTCGAGGAACTCATTGCCCTCAGTATCCGGATGGATCTGCTTACTCAGGAACGACGTAACGAGTTTCACCGTTCTCGTTCTCTTTCATATAAAGGCCTGATAGCCAATGAGCAGGGTGCACGCAGCTGCCACTGCTAACATCATCCGCCTACTTGATCATCCGCTCAATCGGTCGACAGGGCGCGGAGTGTGGCGCAGGTGCAGAATGTTGAGGTGATCCTGGGTCAACGTTGCGTGTTGGAATTAACCCCACGCGTGATCCTGGCAGTGCGATGCCTGTGCGTAGTTTCCTCCGCATGTGGTAACCCCTTGAACACGGCTTGGACTACAACCTATCTCCGCTCTCCACTCCCTGACCTCGGCAAGGCATTCTTCACTCTATCTCTACAACCGGTACCAGCAAGTATTGTCTACATTACTACACCTGGCCTGGCAACACTTTATACCACACTCCGGACACGCTCCCTTTGCTGCGGGTGCGTGTATTACCACTTCCCCCTTCAGCTAAGGGGACGGGTCTGGTCTGCGGGCAGCACTGGTGTAACACACGGAGCCCAGCCCCTGGTCGCTTCGTGCACCTCTCTCATGCGCGGCGCGTACACGGGACGGCGTGCGCCGCTCTCCAGATGCGAGTCAAGACTATCTAATGTCTGTCTGTTTTCCTGAACCCTTCCTTGCTTCCGCAGACGCCTCCGCCCTGTATTCTGCCCTCTTCCTCCTGACAGGAAGTAAGCCTCACTCTTACTCAGCTGCCGCTGCCCTTTAAATAATATACTGGACCCCTAACAAGCTCCTATTGAACCCCTAAAATAACCACAACATATATATAAGCATATAAATGTCACAGAGGAGTGCTACTGAGCATGGCAATATATATATTTAAAACCAGAGACAGAACATAAAACACAGACAGAGCTCAGTGCACATCCAGTGAAACTCATACACGGTACAGTGCCTAAATATATATGTATAAATATCTATTAAGTAAAATGGTCTTTTAGTTTGACATTTTTGGCCAAAATTGTTGTAAGCCCCTGAGCCACTGCACGGCAGACCTCATTTCAAGGGTCCCTAACACTAATATAAATTCTTAATAACCTGTGCAATACCAGGAAGAATGATTTATAATAAATCTGTCAATATATATTTAGGCACTGTACCGTGTATGAGTTTCACTGGATGTGCGCTGAGCTCTGTCTGTGTTTTATGTTCTGTCTCTGGCTTTAAATAATAGGCAGTTCCTACCTGCCCTGGGTCATGCAAAGTACTGCTCCAGTACTCTATGCCTCTTGTTCCTGCCATCGCATGTTGTTCCTGATGGATTTCCTCTGGGACTCTACTTGTTTCCTTTGGCTTTCCGGAAGACTGTCACTGTATGGGGTGATTCAATATCTGCCATACTTGCCAGTCAGACCATTTTGGGACAGAAATCCCCATATACTTCAATGGTGATTTTTCGCTGAAAATGTCCCAAACGGCCACTCCTATTCATATAGAATAAGGCCTTTGGGGTGATTAAACATGCCTCAAAAAGGTAGATTGCCTTGGATGGGAGTTTTTGGCAAATCGCAGCGAGATCGCCTGATATGGAGCATATTGAATGACCCCTTATAGTCTGTGATCTCTGTATACTCTGTGTGGGAAAATATTAAAAACTGTCAAAAAATAATAATAACGCTTATATTAACAACAATGAAGATTATCCTTATGGGAATAAAAGTCATTATATTTATTAAGTATTGCTATACAGAAATGTGGCAATGAATGTGGTAATAGTCTGTTGTTCCATGTATTCTGGCAAACCCTAACTTAACATGAGGCAGCAGTTACCTTGCTTCTGGGTGTGTCGAATACTCTGCGGAACTCCCTGGTGAAGGGTCCATCCCCTCGTTGTATCCGGTGAATAGGGGTGCCCACCACTTGTCACGGTGTTTGTACTCTGTAGAATGACTAGTGCGCTCTACCTCGGACTCTACCTGAGACGGTACACCGGACGTAACCGCATTAGTAGATCGCGAGCAATCTCTCCTCCCTTTGGCATTTATGTATACTGTAGGGTGTAACGAACCGGGAGTCACGCCGCCCTCGGCGTGCTCCCCACTTACCTGCGGTGGAGGAGTTTGTAAAAGCGTGTGGCACATGCGCTCGCAACAAAGTACCCCGGGTCAGACCAGCAGGCCTTCTCCTTCCTTTACCCATTCCAGACTGGCCCTGGAACCATATTTCTATGGATTTCATTGTAGAGCTCCCAAACTCCAAAGGGATGAATACGATTCTTGTGGTAATTGATAGTTTTTCCAAACAGACGCACCTTGTTCCCTTGAGGGGTCTTCCGATTCCTCCAGCCTTGCGGATGTTTTTGTCCAGGAGATTTTTCGCCTTCATGGAGTGCCCTCAACCATCGTCTCTGATCGTGGGTCCCAATTTGTGTCAAGATTTTGGCAAGCTTTTTCCCGAAAACTGGGTATTTCACTACAATTCTCCTCTGGATACCACCCACAGACCAATGGGCAGACGGAGAGGGCCAACCAAAACCTGGAACAATACCTTCGATGTTTTATAACCGATACACAGGATGACTGGGTGGATCTGCTTCCTTGGGCCGAGTTTGCTCTTAACTCTCTTCGCAATGACTCCACTCAAGAATCTCCCTTCTTCATAAATTGTGGCTTTCATCCTTCCCGTTTACCCTTCTCCCCTCTATCCTCAGGAGTACCAGCGGTTGACAAACGCATCTCCCGGCTGAAGGACTTATGGACGAGGATTCAGGAGAACTTAAAGGTGGCTACAGGGAGACAGAAACTCCAGGCAGACCGCCTTCGACGCCAGGTCCCGGAGTTCGTCCCAGGAGACAGGGTTTGGCTTTCTTCCAGGAATATCCGACTAAAGGTTCCTACCATGAAGATAGCACCCAAGTTCCTCGGTCCCTTTCCCGTGGTCAGGAGGATTAATCCTGTGGCTTATCGCCTGCGCCTTCCACCTTCGTTGAAGATTCCTTCAGTCTTCCATGTGTCTTTGCTCAAACCAGCATTCCAGAGTCCTCGCTTTTCTAAAACCACTTCTCCTCCACTTCCTCTTCTGATCCAGGGTCAACAGGAGTATGAGGTCCAGTCTATCCTGGATTCTAGAATTTCCAGAGGAGGAGTACAATATCTGGTCCACTGGAGGGGGTTCGGACCAGAGGAACGTTCATGGATTCCCCACCGGGATCTCCACGCACCTCGACTCGTCCAGGCTTTCCATCGTAGGAATCCCTCCAAGCCATGTCATGGACGCCCGGAGGTCACCCCTGAAGGTGGGGGGTACTGTAACGAACCGGGAGTCACGCCGCCCTCAGCGTGCTCCCCACTTACCTGCAGCCCTGCCAGGTCTTCCCGCGTCTCACACGGATCCCTCCTCCAGGACGCCGAGCTCTGTTTTCCCTGTGCGCGCGGACGCACCTCAGTCCTCTTCTTCTGCCTTTGGGTCTGGGCGTGTAACCGCTCACGCGTCCACAGGCGCAGCCACATGGAGGCGCAGCCACACGGAGGCGCGCCAGCCTCTTAAAGGCACAGTACCTATTTCCAATGCTGCAATCCAATATACCTGTTCTTCTAGGATCTATAGCCCCTCCTCCAGGAACTCATCTCGACCTATCCCTGTCTCTGCCTGGCCCATTCACACACCCCCACCTTGCTACTCTGCCATTGGACCCTCTTGCCTATATATACCCTGCAGCTTCATTGACTCGTCGGCTGAGCATAGAACCAGTTGTTCTCACCACTCTCTGCCTCCATAGTCCTGTCTTGTCCTGTCTTGTTTTTGCAGTCTTCCACGTGTACTGAACCGGCTTCCTCTACGACTACCCGCACCTCTGGCATTCCGAACTTGGCATACGGCAATACGACTCTCCGCACCTCCGGCACCCCGAACCCAGCAAACGGTAAACGATTACGTTCCTCTCTCTAACCCCGAACTCGGACTGCCAGACCACTCTAATCTCAAGACGTGCCCTCGCGGCTGTGGGTGGCGTTATATCCTATCCCACCTCAGCACCGCGGTCCCGCCTCGTTTGTGGTGAGCTCGCCCTGACATTATGCTCAGCCCAACAAACATGGACCCCGCTGAGGTGGAGCGTAGTTTAAATACCCACACGAATCTCTTCACCAGGCTAGAGAATTATCTGGAACAAAATGATAGGAGGATGGAGATGTTCCAGCAGAGCCTTCATTCCAGTCGGGTACCTTCACCCACGGCTTCCACAGCCTCCGCAACAGCCTTTCCAGCACCCCTGTTTGCTTTGGAACCCCGTATTCCCACTCCCAAACACTATGCTGGGGATCCCCAAGGATGTAGGGGCTTCCTCAATCAATGCCTCATCCAATTCCGACTCTCGCCCTCTCGTTTCATCTCTTCCGTCTCCAAGGTCGGCTATATTATGGCTCTTCATACCGACGAGGTGCTGGCCTGGGCTTCTCCCATCTGGGAACAACAAGGGCCTCTCACGCAGGACATCGATCTCTTCGTCCATGAGTTCCGAAGAGTCTTCGACACCCTTGCACGGCAATTAACGGCAGCGTCTTCTCTCCATCACATAACCCAGGCAGATCGTTCCGTCGCCCGGTACGCTGTGGAGTTCCGCACCCTTGCTGCTGAGACGGGATGGAACAATGAAGCACTATCTTCGGCGTTTTGGCAAGGCCTGTCTGAATCCCTAAAGGATGAGCTCGCGGCACGGGAACGTCCCACCGACCTAGAGGATTTGATCGGTCTGTGAGTTCGGGTGGACCAGCGTCTGCAGGAGCGGAGGACTGAACGTTCTCGTTACCGTCAACGGGTTTCAAGGCCTCCTGCTCCATAGTTCGTGCCTCCAACACCCCCATCCTGGGACGCCCCGGAACCAATGCAGTTGGGAGGTAACAAGCTGTCTTCTGCCGAGAAACAACGTCGGCGCAATGCCGGCCTCTGCATGTATTGTGGCAATTCCGGTCACATAGTACCTCAGTGTCCCCACAAGCCGGGAAACGCCAAATCCCAATGAGATCCCGGAGAGTCTCATTGGGAATACTGACCCTCTCTCCCATCGTCAAAGACGTCCTTCCCAAACATTATACTGTTGCCAGTAAAACTCTCTGGAGAAGGATTTCAGACTCAAGCACGGGCATTTATAGACTCCGGTTCCGCAGGCAATTTCATCGATCAAAGCTTTGCGAGACGGAACAATATTCAACTTATCAGTAAGGAGTCGCCAGTAGGTTTGGAGGCCATTGACGGTCGACCCCTACAGCCGGCAGTCATCATGCTACAGACGGTTCCTCTCCTACTACAGATCCTCGACGATCATACGGAGATCATTTCCCTCGACGTTATCCACACTCCCTCTGTTGAGCTGATTTTGGGTCTTCCTTGGCTCCAAGTCCATAATCCTCGCATCGACTGGACGGATCGGGAACCCATCCAGTGGGGTGCTTCATGCGCCAAGACATGTACCAGCATACTCCAGAGGATTGGAGGGTTGTCTACCCTGCCAGAGAAGGTTGACTCCCTACCTTCTGTGTATTTGGAATTCCGCGATGTGTTCGACAAAGCACGATCCTGTTACGCCGATGCTCACCACAAACCGGGACCGGACCGCGGGGCTGAGGTGGGGTTATATAATCACCGACCTTAGTCCACGCAGACTGATCCGGAGACTGCAGTCCACGCAGACTGATCATAGTCGTACATCGCAGGGTCAGGATTGGAGAAGGCAGCATCGTCGTTAATGAAGCAGGAGTTCGGCAACAGGAAGTCAGGAGTGCCCCGCTTCAGCTTAGGAGCGTGAGCGCGGGGGTGGCTTCTGCGCGAGGAGCGGCCTCGGCCCATGATGCCGATCTCAGCAGGAGGAGACAGCAGGCTGGCCGAAGTTCACCGCAGGGCAGCATCAGGAAGAACCAACGCTTCAGCGCAGAAGTCCAAGGCAGGCCACTGCAAGGGGATAGCAGCAGGCCGCAGGAAAGGAAGGGTAGCCACTGCTAGGAGGGAATGCAGCAGTTACCAGTGCTGGCATCAACGCTACAGCACAGACGTTCAGGACAGGCCACTGCAGGGGGATAGCAGCAGGCCAGTGCTGGCAACAACGCTTCAGCACAGACGTCCAGGGCAGGCCACTGCAAGGAGATAGCAGCAGGCCAGTGCTGGCAACAACGCTTCAGCACAGACGTCCAGGGCAGGCCACTGCAAGGAGATAGCAGCAGGCCAGTGCTGGCAACAACGCTTCAGCACAGACGTCCAGGACCAGGCCTCTGGATACTCAGGAACTTGGAAGGTAAGAACGCTAGGAGAGAGGCCTGGGGTGGTTTGTGGAGGAGCCAGTAACATAGAGGTAGGAATAGTTATGCTCGGCGCTGGTTCAGAGCCAACGCCTAGAATATAAAGGGCGGAGATCCAATCACAGGAGGAGGGTGTGTGAGAATTCCTCCAATGAAAGAGCACAGGGCAGAAGCTGCAATGAGAGGCAGCACCTGTGCCATAGATTGCCAGAGGAAGCTTGCAACTGCACAGGTCTGCAAGGCTGCAGTCAAAGCCAGTAGTGGATTCCTTACAGTACCCCCCCCCCCCTTCAGGTGAGGCCTCCGGACGAACAAGATCCATCACAGATTTGGGGGACATGGAATTGTTCCTAAACCTCCTTAGGCGAGAGGTGGTGTTGAAAGCCCATAGTTTGTTGGGATTCCTTACAGTACCCCCACCACTGGGTGAGAAGCCTGGGTGAACAGGACCATTCATAGGTCTGGGAGACATTGAGTTGTTCCTGAAGTGTCTCCGGCGAGAATTAGGTCCACAATCCAGGTGTACATTGGCGAGTGCCATGAAAGACAGCGGTGGTACTGCAGTTCTTGGTACATAAACAATGGGACCTGAGGGCTCTGGAATGGGAACATCAGAAAGGCAGTAGCCAGGTGTCCGGTGCATAGTAATAGTCCAAGAGTACGGGACACAGGACACAGATTGTCAGACAAAAATGGCAGAGGGACCTTCAGAGAAGGCAATGTCTTTGGTGAAATCAGCACGGAGGAAGTTGCGAGAGTCTTTAGCTTCCAAGGAATTCCGGGTGGTGGTTAGCAAGGGAATGGGGCGGGAGGGTTCACTACACACTATTGCAGCGGTACTTTTGATACCAAGCAGGGTTGCTATCCCCAGCAATTTGCGAGAGTCTGTAGCAGTGTGTATGCAACTCTTGGTAATGGTACTGGCAGTTGAAGAAGAATCCGCTTCCTTTGGTTTGTGATCTTTAGAGAGAATCAAATCCGAAATTGTGGCCTTGGCGAAGGACATAATAAGCATATCTATACCCATAGTGGACCCATAGAGAACAGGGACGGACACTTCAGGTAAAGCGACGAGGTCCAGTATGGGTGTCTTCGTCTTAGGGAGAGGCCACTTGCCATACAGAAAGGGCACTTTGGGCACCGCACAGAGACCTGTGAGTAAGGAGTCTGTTTGAAAAGCGAGAAAACAGATTTTATCCAAAAAAAAAGGCAGGCGGTTAAGCGGTGCATCAACCTTAGAGAAAAAAGTCTTGGGGTTAAAGCTGGGTGCCTCCAACACAGAGAAAGAAGACAGAGAACTAGAGCTTGGCTTCTGAGTGGAGGTCCCAGGTACCCAGGTCTCACATGATACTGTGGGAGAAGCAATGCAAATTGTTACTGTTTTAAACATAGGGTTTTTAACATCGGTAGCTCCAGGCACCTTTTTGAGAGGTAACCCTAGTTTTGGGACAGGACAGTCAATAGCAAGTACCCCAAGTATTGTGGAAGACACAGAGAAATATAAGTCCATTTTAAAGACGGGATCTTCTGAAAAAAGGGAAAGTTCCAAATGCGATACCCCTGAGTTCGTGATAGTAGACATACAGTCAGTAGTGGATACCCCGAATACTGTGGGCGAATCAGAGTGAAACAGTATTATTGCAGGAATGGGCATCCCAGACTTAAAGTCATTTTTAATCATCCCGGAGGCTGTGGCATGATCCGTGAGAGAAACTGGGGTAAACTCTCCAACAGACACAAGGGACATCTTGCTTGTTTCAGAATTGGGTCCCTGAGAATCCCTAGTGAGGGCATCAGACTCCATGGGAAACTTAGTGACAGGGGTTTTGGAACTGATTAAAGGATTTGCAGGTATCACAGATTTAATAGGAGAAATACCTTGCAAAACAGAAATTTTAGTAAAGGTGATAGGCATCACAGATAGGACAGACAGAAGTAAGCTAGGCAAGGTTGCTTCTATAACAGAAGATTTGGCAGCGGAAAAGCTTAACTCAGCGGCTGCTGGAAAACTTTTAACTACAGTGAGAAGGGACTGCAGATTTACAAAGTCAGGGATAAAGGGAGTCTCAAACTTGAAAGCCTGATCCTTCAAAAAGAAGGGCCCTAACTTTAATTGACTAAGGGAGCAACAGCAGATACGCTGATCTCAGAAGGGGTCACTTGGAAAGGAGCATAATATGTACTGTTCGCTTTAAACCCTAGGATTTGAGAAAAGGAGAACTCAGACAGTGCAAGTGGGGCAACCACGACTGTGCTGGTCTCTGAAGTGGGTATTTGGGAAAGAGTGTCTGGGACATCAGAAACGACAACAGATTCCACGAAAAGGGGTCTATGCTCAGAAGCAGGGGTCTCAGCTCTCTGAGTGACAGACGGGGTGAGTGAAATACCTAGGAGTAGGGATTCTGCGAACAGGTTTAGAGAAACAAATGGCTCCAGAATACTTTTTACTGGAGCCAGTATTATTGCCGAAAGTTCAGGGGGCATAGCCCCGAGAATTTTAGCCGAATCAGAGGACAATAGGGGTTGATCCTCTGAGGCTAAGGAGGTGTCCCTGACTGACGAACTAAAGGGATCTACCAAGGAAGGTTCACAGGGCTGACCTGCAGGGGTTAACATAGGAAAAACCCCAAGGGTTAAATTACTCTGTACCTGAGAATCAGAGAAATAGAAGCTAGTCTCTGAGAGTGGGGTCATAGGGGGTTCTGCCTCTTGCCCTAGGGACCTATCATTAGACTGCGGAATACTAGGGTTAGCAGTAGGGACCTCACAGAGCAGACTAGCAGGGGTTAATACAGAAAAAACCTCGGAAACAGAGCTTAGAATTTTTGGCTTAGGAAAAGAGGGCAAACAGGATTCATTCTCTGGTGCTAGGGAAGACACACTGACCTGGGGACTGCAGGGATTTACAGTGGGGGACGCATAAGCCTGACTAGTAGGGGTTAAGACCGAAATAACCTCAGGGACAGAATTTAGGGAGGTTAACTCGGGATTAGAGAGCGTGGCAGCTTCTTCCTTAGCGGGCAGCGACAGAGAAATGGTTTGACCATTCTTAGGAGAGAGAGGTACCCCCACAGGTTTAGCAACAGAACTGACAGAAAAGGGTTTGTGAATAGTCTGTGCGTGGGCAGCAAGTAGAGGTTCACGCTCGCTTATGTTTTTGTCAAATTCCAGGAATAATTTAAGGGTGGTGTCTATGGCCTGAGCCGGTACCCCAAAATCCGCAGGTTCAAGACCTGGAGTAGACATAAGAAGGAGTAGTTGGGAGTACTGGGCTTGTAACATCTTCTTCACCTCTCTACATTCCTGAGACCTTGTAAGTATTTCTTTGCAAGTTAGTCTTTCTGCAGGGGTTAACCCTTCATACATACAATAGGCAAGATTAGGTGGAGGCAGTCTTTCAAACAGATACTGTTTTTCAAACAGGGACTGGTCCGCAGCCTGGGACATAGGTACAGTTAAACATTTACCAACCCCCGCCACGGCGCGGTCCGGTTTTGGGCCGAGCATACTGTTACGCCGATGCTCACCACAAACCGGGACCGGACCGCGGGGCTGAGGTGGTGTTATATAATCACCGACCTTAGTCCACGCAGACTGATCCGTAGTGCGCAATTCATAGTCGTACATCGCAGGGTCAGGATTGGAGAAGGCAGCATCGTCGTTAATGAAGCAGGAGTTCGGCAACAGGAAGTCAGGAGTACCCCGCTTCAGCTTAGGAGCGTGAGCGCGGGGGTGGCTTCTGCGCGAGGAGCGGCCTCGGCCCATGACGCCGATCTCAGCAGGAGGAGACAGCAGGCTGGCCGAAGTTCACCGCAGGGCAGCGTCAGGAAGAACCAACGCTTCAGCGCAGAAGTCCAAGGCAGGCCACTGCAAGGGGATAGCAGCAGGCCGCAGGAAAGGAAGGGTAGCCACTGCTAGGAGGGAATGCAGCAGTTACCAGTGCTGGCATCAACGCTACAGCACAGACGTTCAGGACAGGCCACTGCAGGGGGATAGCAGCAGGCCAGTGCTGGCAACAACGCTTCAGCACAGACGTCCAGGGCAGGCCACTGCAAGGAGATAGCAGCAGGCCAGTGCTGGCAACAACGCTTCAGCACAGACGTCCAGGGCAGGCCACTGCAAGGAGATAGCAGCAGGCCAGTGCTGGCAACAACGCTTCAGCACAGACGTCCAGGACCAGGCCTCTGGATACTCAGGAACTTGAAAGGTAAGAACGCTAGGAGAGAGGCCTGGGGTTGTTTGTGGCAGAGCCAGTAACATAGAGGTAGGAATAGTTATGCTCGGCGCTGGTTCAGAGCCAACGCCTAGAATATAAAGGGCGGAGATCCAATCACAGGAGGAGGGTGTGTGAGAATTCCTCCAATGAAAGAGCACAGGGCAGAAGCTGCAATGAGAGGCAGCACCTGTGCCATAGATTGCCAGAGGAAGCTTGCAACTGCACAGGTCTGCAAGGCTGCAGTCAAAGCCAGTAGTGGATTCCTTACAGATACGAGGTTCTACCTCCGCACTGCCCTTTCGACTGCCCGATTGACCTACTGCCCGGTGCACCTCTTCCCAGAGGACGATCCTATCCACTCTCTCTGCCAGAGACTAAAGCCATGAACATTTACATTGCAGAGAATTTAGAGAGGGGTTTCATCCGAAAATCCTCCTCCCCAGTCGGAGCAGGCTTCTTTTTCGTAAAGAAGAAGGACGGTTCTCTTCGCCCATGCATCGACTACCGGGGTCTGAATAACATCACGCGCAAGAACCGCTACCCGCTGCCCTTGATACCGGAACTCTTCGACCGCCTTCAGGGAGCTACTATCTTTTCTAAACTGGATTTAAGAGGTGCCTACAGTTTAGTAAGGATATGTGAGGGGGACAAGTGGAAGACTGCTTTTAACACCCATGACGGCCACTATGAATACCTGGTCATGCCGTTTGGTCTGTGCAACGCACCAGCAGTCTTTCAGGATTTCGTCAGTGAGATTTTTCGGGACATTCTTAACAAATTCCTTATCGTCTACCTAGATGACATCCTAATTTTTTCTAAATCCACTCAAGAACACATCAAACACATTCAACAGGTGCTGTTACGCCTCCGGGAGAACCATCTCTTTGCGAAATTGGAGAAATGCCAGTTCCATCTGACGTCCGTGGCATTTTTGGGATATGTTATCTCTGACTCCGGCTTCAATATGGATCCAGAGAAACTTAAGGCCATTTTGGATTGGCCCCGTCCGACCACCCTCAAAGCCGTGCAACGCTTTCTAGGTTTTGCAAACTATTATCGGCGCTTTATTCGCAATTTTTCTTCTACGGTATCTTCAATAACTGCTCTAACCAAGAAGGGTGCAGACCCCTCATCATGGTCGGAGACCGCCATACGGGCATTTAATCTTCTAAAGAAGTCTTTTGTGTCTGCTCCCATCCTCACCCACCCAGACCCTAAACTTCCATTTACCCTGGAGGTAGATGCCTCTGACATCGGGGATGGGGCTGTTCTGTCCCAAAGGACTTCACCCTTAGCCAGGTTACACCCATGTGCCTTCTTTTCGAAAAAATTCTCGTCCGCAGAACGGAATTACGATGTCGGGAACCGGGAGCTTTTGGCTATCAAGTTGGCATTAGAAGAGTGGAGACACCTCTTAGAAGGTACAGAGACACCCATAACCATACTCACAGACCATAAGAACCTGCTCTACTTAGAAGGGGCACGTCGTTTGAGCGCTCGACAAGCCCGCTGGGCACTATTCTTTTCACGGTTCAATTTCCTCATCTCCTTCATTCCTGGCTCCAAAAATCTGAAGGTGAACGCCCTGTCTCGACAGTTCCTTGCAGAAGATAAGTCTGAAGAGCAACTAGAAACGATAATTCCCTCTAGATGTATTCTGTCCGCCAACTCCTTTGATATCATGGACAAAATTCAATCCGAGCAATCACAGGCTCCGATGGGGTTCAAGGTTCCGGAGGGAAGACTCTACATGGCACCCCAACACCGCAAGAGAGTTCTCGAGTGGTGCCATTCCTCTAAATCGGCAGGACATCCTGGGATACGGAAAACCAACGACCTTGTTCAACGCACCTTCTGGTGGCCAGAGAGGGCTAAGGATGTGGAGGAGTTTGTAAAAGCGTGTGGCACATGCGCTCGCAACAAAGTACCCCGGGTCAGACCAGCAGGCCTTCTCCTTCCTTTACCCATTCCAGACTGGCCCTGGAACCATATTTCTATGGATTTCATTGTAGAGCTCCCCAACTCCAAAGGGATGAATACGATTCTTGTGGTAATTGATCGTTTTTCCAAACAGACGCACCTTGTTCCCTTGAGGGGTCTTCCGAATTCCTCCAGGCTTGCGGATGTTTTTGTCCAGGAGCTTTTTCGCCTTCATGGAGTGCCCTCAACCATCGTCTCTGATCGTGGGTCCCAATTTGTGTCAAGATTTTGGCAAGCTTTTTCCCGAAAACTGGGTATTTCACTACAATTCTCCTCTGGATACCACCCACAGACCAATGGGCAGACGGAGAGGGCCAACCAAAACCTGGAACAATACCTTCGATGTTTTATAACCGATACACAGGATGACTGGGTGGATCTGCTTCCTTGGGCCGAGTTTGCTCTTAACTCTCTTCGCAATGACTCCACTCAAGAATCTCCCTTCTTCATAAATTGTGGCTTTCATCCTTCCCGTTTACCCTTCTCCCCTCTATCCTCAGGAGTACCAGCGGTTGACAAGCGCATCTCCCGGCTGAAGGACTTATGGACGAGGATTCAGGAGAACTTAAAGGTGGCTACAGGGAGACAGAAACTCCAGGCAGACGCCTTCGACGCCAGGTCCCGGAGTTCGTCCCAGGAGACAGGGTTTGGCTTTCTTCCAGGAATATCCGACTAAAGGTTCCTACCATGAAGATAGCACCCAAATTCCTCGATCCCTTTCCCGTGGTCAGGAGGATTAATCCTGTGGCTTATTGCCTGCGCCTTCCACCTTCGTTGAAGATTCCTTCAGTCTTCCATGTGTCTTTGCTCAAACCAGCATTCCAGAGTCCTCGCTTTTCTAAAACCACTTCTCCTCCACTTCCTCTTCTGATCCAGGGTCAACAGGAGTATGAGGTCCAGTCTATCCTGGATTCTAGGATTTCCAGAGGAGGAGTACAATATCTGGTCCACTGGAGGGGGTTCGGACCAGAGGAACGTTCATGGATTCCCCACCGGGATCTCCACGCACCTCGACTCGTCCAGGCTTTCCATCGTAGGTATCCCTCCAAGCCATGTCATGGACGCCCGGAGGTCGCCCCTGAAGGTGGGGGGTACTGTAATGAACTGGGAGTCACGCCGCCCTCGGCGTGCTCCCCACTTACCTGCAGCCCTGCCAGGTCTTCCCGCGTCTCACACGGATCCCTCCTCCAGTACGCCGAGCTCTGTTTTCCCTGTGCGCGCGCACGCACCTCAGTCCTCTTCTTCTGCCTTCAGGTCTGGGCGTGTAACCGCTCACGCATCCACAGGCGCAGCCACACGGAGGCGCAGCCACATGGAGGCGCGCCAGCCTCTTAAAGGCACAGTACCTATTTCCAATGCTGCAATCCAATATACCTGTTCTTCTAGGATCTATAGCTCCTCCTCCAGGAACTCATCTCGACCTATCCCTGTCTCTGCCTGTCCCATTCACACACCCCCACCTTGCTACTCTGCCATTGGACCCTCTTGCCTATATATACCCTGCAGCTTCATTGACTCGTCGGCTGAGAATAGAACCAGTTGTTCTCACCACTCTCTGCCTCCATAGTCCTGTCTTGTCCTGTCTTGTTTTTGCAATCTTCCACGTGTACCGAACCGGCTTCCTCTACGACTACCCGCACCTCTGGCATTCCGAACTTGGCATACGGCAATACGACTCTCCGCACCTCTGGCTCCCCGAACCCAGCAAACGGTAAACGATTACGTTCCTCTCTCTAACCCCGAACTCGGACTCCCAGACCACTCTACTCTCAAGACGTGCCCTCGTGGCTGTGGGTGGCATTATATCCTATCCCACCTCAGCACCGCTGTCCCGCCTCGTTTGTGGTGAGCTCGCCCTGACATAGGGTTCATCTTGTGCACCACTTTGCTGGAAGGCCCAGCCTCTACTGGAGTGTGGGACCCATGGGCCCTCCCTCTAGCTACAGGAGAAAATGGCACAGGGTTAGGCACAGGTATGACACTTGAATACGGTATCTCCCCATCAGACCCCTCATCACTTAATTCCCAATCCCGCAAGTCCTTGGAGTATTTGGGGTATTTACATAACTTATCCCTGGTAGGTCCCGGTGGCACCACTCATGACGGGGCAGGGGCAGTGGCCGGGGCAGTGGAGCTATGGGCTGGGGCTGGGGGAACGTCCAACTCAATGTCCAGGAAGCGGGCAATCCCGCGACCAATGGACGCTTTCTTTGACTCTCTCTCCGCCATGCTTCTGGCTTCTCGTGATGGGCCTCGGCTCTTAAGGGTAGCCAGGGCAAGGGCTGTATCTATGCTCCGTGAGGAGAACAGTGCTCTCGGCCTTCTCTTTCCGGTGGAACCGGAAACGATGTCATCAGGTGTGCCCGCAGAATCGCCATCCGCTCCGTGGTCACGCACCGGAAGTGCGTAGAGGACCGGCATGGGCGTTGGCGGA
The DNA here is from genome assembly GCF_040206685.1 of Ascaphus truei. Taxonomy (NCBI): domain Eukaryota; kingdom Metazoa; phylum Chordata; class Amphibia; order Anura; family Ascaphidae; genus Ascaphus; species Ascaphus truei. The sequence goes on along the minus strand of NC_134484.1, from coordinate 202,449,347 downwards.
GCATCCGGTGGACGGCCGAACAAGTAGGCCTCAAGCCTCTCCTTCTCGTCCTCCATGGTCGCGGTCTCCTCCTGGCGGGGATAAGGGGGTGGTGGAGTCTCCTTACCGCTCCGCTGCTGTTTAGATCGGGCTCCTCGAGGGTCGCAGCAATCGCCATCTCCTCCGCACTGGGAGTCACCACAGCCGTGGGACTGCTTCGGGCCTCCGGCCGCACCAGCGCTCGCTGTCGGACGGTGTCCGTGCTCGGCTGCTCATCCTTGATGCCACGTGGGTGGTTCGCCGGTAGGCGCATCGCCACCGATGATACGACAACCCCTTCCTCCGAGGATATTATGATCGGCTCCTCCGCTCGGGAGTCACCGGGTTCTTCTGCGATACAACCAGTGGGTATAGGTACGAAGCTGGCGTGCTCCGGTACCTCCACTGCAGTCGCGCTCTTCTCTTTCGACGGTTCTTTTGGCTCGACAGCCGGTTGGGCCTGGGTTCTTCCCGCCTGCTTGTAACGGGGAACCACGGCCGTTCTCTCTGTGCTTTCCTCCACCTCCGCTATCGTTCCCGGAGAGGCACCCCATGGGGTCTCGGTCATTGGCCCCCGCTCGGTAGGCCACAAATAGAATGTGCCACACTGGAAGCATCGTGCCTTGGTGCTGGGTACCTCGCAGGGTACTCCGCAGTGGACGCACAGGCACCTCAAGTACTCTTGCTCCGCTAGTTCGATTACCAGCCTGGCACTTGGACAATCGAAGTGTTCATCTCGGACATGGTTCGCTCAGGGTTGGAACAGCTCAGTGTTTCAGCTCCTTGCTCCTCGAATGCCAGACAAAGTGAAGCTCTTCGCTCTGGCTTCCGGTCCCTCCCTTCGCTAGGGCTGACACTCCTGATTGGCTCTCCTTTGGCCTCCTCCCTCTTGTGGAATCCAAAGGCGGGCTTTCTCTCCTTCAGTGTGACGTGGCCTGGCTTTCTGACCAGTCACGGCACAGGTGGGTGGGCTTTCGGCTTTCGCGCCGCTCCTCTCCTCTTGCAAGAAATCTGGGTTTGGCGCCAGACTCTTACACATTTCCCGCCACATGTCTCTCACTGTCTCTTTGCACGCTTCACGTGCTCGCTCCAGACTTGGTGGGAACCGCCATTTTAGATCGCCTCTCTTGCTCCGCGGAGCACATGTAGGGTTGGCCGCCATCTTGGATGAGCCCTCCAAATTTGTATGTGCCCTACTCTCAGTGTCTACTTGGTATCTCGTACCTATACACTGACTCACCTCCAAATGTGTGCTCTGCATTCTTGTACTGTGTCCCACTAAAATGAGGTGGCTTTTACCCCAGGCTCAGCGGAACTCCTCTACTCCGTGTACTGTACTAGATGTCTACGGTGCAAGTGCTCTGTGGTGCGTTTGTGTGGGTGATAGCTAGAGTACCGGCATCTCCCTCGGTTCGGGCGTCTCATACTTTTGGCCACTCATAGCGCGGGCCCTGGGCTATGGTCCCTGGACTAGTTAACAGGCTGACCCCCCAGTTGCCTCACGCTATCTGCCTCAAGGGACTTGAACAGCTATAACTAATCACCCCTCCTATGCCACCTCCTAAGGGCGCCCAGGGCATACTGTGCGAGAGTCTACGCTCCCCTGACTCCCCCCGGTGTATGCAATTACGCCCTTCCTTCTCCAGCACTTGCACAGAGAGTGCATCTCACTCTTCCCGTTCCACCTCGCTGTAAGCCTGACCTGTTCTGGCATCTCAGCAGCTCGCCTCCAAATGTAACCCTTGTTCCCCGCCCCCCCAGACTCATCTGTAATGTCTAGGGTGCGTGAGGGCAGATTACATGCTTGTGGGTGGTGCATACCTGTGAGGAACAGGAGGGCCTGAGCTTCCCGCGTTGTTATGGGGGAGACAGGACCAGGCTTCTGGGGTATTGGCCTCCATGATATCTTAGGGTCGGTGCAGCGCCTCCATCTTCTATAATTCCCGGGGATATGGGAAAGGACCCTTATAGAAGAACCCCCTTGGTCCCGGGGTGTATGCTCCAGAATCACCAGACTTAGGTAAAATGAGCAGCGTCTTTATTGTACTCACACGTGTCCGTAAAGCAATCAGTAGCAGCAGTACACAGCAACACACTTAAGGTACAGTGTACACGATATGCCTCCTTCTCCTCTCCTGCCAAATCGTTCTCCTCAGGATGGTCTGAAGGGGTCTTTACTCCCTGCCTCCACCCTCAGCCGAGGGCGCTCAGGGTGGGGCTAGCTCTTCCCTCACCCCCTAAGCAGGATGAGGGGCACTGGTCCACCTATTGCTAACTAGGCCCTACTCCTCAGGAACCTAGCTAACTCACACACGATCTTACTGTTCAGCACTGAACCCAGGACAGAACTAACTTCCCCAATTCCACTCTCTGAACGCAGAGAGTGGACTCTCTTGCTCCAGGGGATAGACTGCACTGCCTCCCAGCACACAGGAACTGCAACTAAGTTTGGTCAGCCCCGCCCCTCATGACATCAGCAGAACCTCCCCTCTGCATAGGCCTACAGCAGAGTTCAGCCTTGCATCAATCAATCAGGCAGGGCTTTCAAGGGGGAAAACCCATAATTACAACTGGGGCCTGTCATTAACAGGGCTTACCACAGTAGTAGGAAGATTTATAGCCCACGCAGTTTACAGGCGGCTACATTTACATCACACGGTCACGTGATCGGGACATTTAAATGCAGATGGATACCGGCACCCCATAACGGGGCCTATATCTCGAGAAGCAAGGGGTCCCCAGACCTGAAATCAATGCGGTTTTTCTTTGGAGACCCCCTGCACATCTACACTATTGACAAAACACTAGTATCAATAAACAATAATTCATTACTGTAGCCGCTATCCGCTATGGTAATGAAGCAGCTTTAATGTATTTCTAATAATAGTGTTCGGGAGCAGGGGGTCTCCTGAGCTGAACCGCATTGATTTCAGACTCAGGGACCCCCTGCTTCCCGAGTTAAGAGCTTACAGATAGTATAAAAGCAATAGAGCAAGCCCATAAGGCTAACCCCTCAAAAAAAATACACAAAACATTGCTAACTGCTAGAACAAAACTTAGGCAAACCCAGCTGGAGGACGTTGAAAAGGCCCTCAAATGGACCAATCAACAATACTATGACAAGGGCAACAAGGCCGACAGACTCCTGGCCAGTAAACTAAGAGGGATACAAAAAAGATCCCAAATAACGGCGATCAAGAGTAGGTCTGGTGAGATACTGTACAATATAGTGACAGCAAAATTGCAGCGGAATTCACAAAATATTATACAGAACTATATAATTTAAGAGCTAAGAACGGCCGACCTGAACCGATAGCGCCAGAACTTATAACACAATATTTAGATAAATGCCAACTCCCCATACTAACGGAGGAGGAAAACACAGTCCTCAACGCTGAGATCTCAAAAGAGGAACTGGAAGAGGCGGTCAAATCACTAAAGCTCACTAAGTCTCCTGGCCCTGACGGCTTCACCAATGTCTACTACAAAAGATTCTTGCCTACCCTATCCACGCATCTCCTAAAAACATTCAACCATTTTATGGAAGGGAACCAAATCCCCTCAACAATGTCTCTGGCCAGCTTGGCTATAATACACAAGGAAGGCAGAGACCCGATGCAATGTGGAAGCTATCGTCCAATCTCCCTTCTCAATAGTGATCTCAAATTATATAGTAAAATTTTGGCAAACAGATTAAACCCCATATTACCGAGGTTAATTAATATCGATCAAGTAGGATTTGTCGCGGGGAGGCAAGCCTCAGACAACACCCGGAAAATAATCAATATTATTGACCATGTCCACCTCACAGACACCAAAGCACTACTTCTAAGTTTAGACGCAGAGAAGGCGTTCGATAGAATAAACTGGCAATTCCTGGACCACACTATGTGTAAATTTGGCTTTAAAGACGCATACCTAGAGGGGGTCCGTAGACTATACCAAAACCCGTCAGCAATGGTAAAACTACCAGGGGGCAATAACCAGAGATTCGAGATCACAAATGGAACTCGGCAGGGATGCCCCCTATCTCCTCTTCTCTTTGCGCTAACGATAGAACCACTGGCATCTGCAATACGACTCAATAAAGACATCCAGGGAATAGAAATTGGACACAGGCAGCGTAAAATATCCCTATTCGCAGATGATGTCATCTTAACCCTTTCTAAACCCCAAATCTCCCTACCCAACCTTCAAAAAGAACTCCGAGATTTTGGAAAAATCTCAGGATATAAAATAAACAATGACAAATCAGAAGCCCTGAACCTAAGTCTGCCAGAGCCAGAGGTGAAACTCCTCAAACTAAACTTTAATTACCGTTGGAGTTCCTCCTGTATTAAATACTTGGGAGTTAAGATATCGAGGACCTACCAATCCCTATATCAACATAACTATCCGACCTTGTTCCTTAAAATCAAACAAGATTTGGAGAAATGGGGAGGATACCAGATACAGTATCATGGATCGGGAGAATGGTCTCGGTTAAAATGAATATACTCCCTAGATTACTATACTACTTCCAGACCCTCCCGGTCCACATCCCTGGCTCAGAACTGAAAAACATCCAAAAGCTAATCTTCCACTTTATTTGGCAGGGGAAAAAACCCAGAGTTCCCAGATCAGTTCTCTTGGCATCAAGGAGGAGAGGAGGAATGGGAGTCCCAGACATTACAAGATACTACCTGGCCGCCCAATTACGACAGGTGGTAGTCTGGAACGCTAACCCAAATCAATATTGTTGGCTGGATATAGAAACACAATATGCCGGGACGCCTTCACTGCCGGCCTGCCTTTGGTCCCTGAGCAAGGAGGACATGCAGAATAGTAAATTCAAACTAGGCCCAATGAGACACACATGGTAGACCTGGATGAAAAGCAAACTCAAATATAAGCTCACAACACCACAATCCCAATTTACACCAATTCATAAAAATCCGAAATTCCCTCCTGGCTGTGAGCCCAGACAATTTGACCAATTCCAAGCCAAAAATATCAGAGCGATTGCCGACCTCTTGAGCCTCGGGGAGTTCCTGAGCTACCAAAACTTACAAACCAAATATGAAATAGTAGGGCTGAACGTCTTCAAGAACCTACAAATTCGGCACTTTATTCAAACACTATCCCCAACGTTGGAATTTCCCCCTCTCACAGGTTTCGAGCGGCTCTGTAGAGAAACAGCTCACCAGAAAGGTCTGATAACGCAAATTTGTGCAGAACTAGAGAGGGCCACAGAAGCCCCCACACATGACTATATGCTACATTGGGCAGCAGAATTGGACATAGTTATAGACCGAGAGGATTGGGAAAGTATTTGGGAAAATGCCTCAGGGACCTCTATATGTACCACAATCAAAGAAAATATATACAAAATATTATTTCGCTGGTATCTCACTCCAGTTAGAATAAATCAAATCTACCCTCTGGCCTCCGACCTGTGCTGGAGAGGCTGCGGTCAAAAGGGGGACATGGCCCATATTTGGTGGACATGTCCGGAAATTCAGAAGTATTGGGAAACTACACAAAATTTAATAAGAGAAGTCACAGACCTCACAATACCCATTGACCCGCTGACCTACCTGCTGGCCAGACCTTTAGAGACACTGGACCGACCAACAGGCAAATTAGTCTCCTTCATTCTTATGGCGGCTAGATGTGCGGTGGCAGCTGCCTGGAAGAAAATGTCTCCCCCCTCTAAACAAACAATAATAAAAAGGGTGCAGGAGGTTATGGAGATGGAGAGACTGTCTGCCTTTCTGAAGCGGTCCACCACCTCCTTCAATAATATATGGGACCCATGGCTAACTCATATGGCTCTCCTGTGCCGAATTGCCCCATAACAGTAAAAAGAGTCTCCATGATAAAACAGAGACCCATGCTGCGGACTCCAAGGAGAAGGAGAACAATGCCCCCCCCCCCTCCCCTCCCACTTTCTCTTCCCCTTTCTGTTTATACACTCGCGCCACCCTGGCAGGCCCTGGAGGGTCAGGGGGACATTGAGGCTTTCTCTCCCTCCCAAGATAACGAGAGAAAAATCTGTATTAGGCCCAAATACTGCAAAGCTGACGATAAATGTTATAGGTTATATATGCCTAATAAAAATTTTTTAAACAAAAAACATTTGGATCAAATTATAGCAGAAGTAGAACTAGTAGACCGATCGACTCTTTTACAATATAAACCGAAACAAACTGAAACCATATCCCATATACCATTTATTACGCAATATAACCAAATGGCCCCTGGCAAAAAGAGAATTATTCGCAAGCACTGGCCGATTTTAAGAAAAGATAAAGATTTAGCAGAAATATTACCCACCAACCCTAAGATAATATTCACGAAAGCACCTAATATAGGTCAAAAGTTGGCCCCCAGTTGCCCTTTGAAACGAAAAAATCATCAAAGTAAAAATGGTATCAAAGGTTACTACATGTGTAATACATGTACAGCCTGTAAATATAGTGCCAGAAAGCTTTCCTTTTCCTCTACAAAAACACTCAAGACATACAGTACACTATAAAACAATATATTACATGTAACAGTACTAATATTATTTACCTCCTTGAGTGACCTTGCGGTCTGCAGTATGTGGGGATGACTACCAGGCCCATCAAACGTCGTTTATACGAACACATTTACAACATCAAAAAAGGGCTTGGTTTCACATAGCGTGTCCAACCATTTTCTCCAGGTGCACAACAAAGACCCAAAGGGCCTCAAATGTGTGGCCATAGAGGCCATGACACTTAATTGGTGAGGACGTGACATTAAAAGCCTACTAGGAAGAAGAGAATCCTTTTGGATTTACAAACTGCAGACCCTAGCACCGTCTGGACTAAATATAGAATTTGACCTTAAGCCATTTATTATGAAGTAGATGTGGTGTATGTAGCATTTGCTATGCTCTGCACTTAGTCGATATAATTGTTATGGCCTTACGGGCTGCCTTCTATGTAGCTCCATATGGTCTAATCACTATATAGTACTATATTAGTGCATTCCACACAAGTATTATTCACACACAGGATTTTTTCATGTATTTTATATATATATATTTTCATTTTTCTAGTTCACTATACACGATTATATTATCACCACACACTCACTTTAGGACATCAGTAGTTAGCTTTATTAGGCATTTTCCTAGTTAGTATTTTCACTCACACTTTATAAATACTATGAACCTTCTAGTAACACATTAGCAATAGTATTTTATCAATTATATATCCAGGATTCTTATAAGATTAGTTGTAGCTATTTCACAGTAAGTTCATAGTATGGGATATGCACTGTTTCCAGGGTGACTAATTGGTTTATATATGTAACGTTCACACTACACAAGCTGGCATTCGGAGTTCTCTTCTGCCCAACATATTTCCCAAGATAGCCAATGGGTGAATTAATATGGTCTGTCTTTATTGTCACTTAGATACAACTAGAGTGACCATGTCTGCAATTTGAATAGCATTAGAGGTTTTGTAAACGATTAAGTATATATATATATAACTATTATGTTTATCCATGATCACATCAGTGGCTATTTGCCTCACTTGCCATCTATATTCATTTTTATTTGCATTTACTTTTATGTCAACAACATCAGTCACTTTTGTTTTAATCGTTGTTTTTCTGTTTTATCTGTCTGTGTTCATGTCTGTTTTGCTGACTCCCAGCTCATGTGTGCACCAACTGCGCATGACTAATTTCCGATTATGTGTACTTTACCTTTAAATCGGAATATACTGGGACATACAGGGACTTTATTATCATTACTTTTGCACCCCTGAGGAAGGAAGCACGACTTCCGAAACGCGTAGGGTGGTCCTGCGTGACACTCTACATCTGACCAACTTTGTACCCCTGCTGGAGGATCACTATTGCAGCCTGACATCTAGATCGGCAGTGAATCTGCTATCATCACCTGCACCATTCGGCGGAGCCTGGGCCAGACGAATCTGCGGTCACGATCTCTTAGCTGCCACTGCACATGCGCAGACTGGGCTGGAGACGGAGGTGAAAGCCACAGACTGGAGAAGTCTGCACACCGCACACACGGGAGGGCTCCACGCCCAGGAGAAGACGCCAAAGCCAGCTGATCATCCATAAGAGGGGATACTCTTTGAATTATCCACCGCCTGATACCTCCTTGCCTTTGGTAAACAGGTACTTTCAGAGTATGAGTGTCCAGTTGGGACCTTTTTTATATGCATTTTATCCATGATGTGTCTTAATTAAATGTTTTTGTATTATTAACTGTCACCTGTTGTTCTCAGCATTTGTCTTATGTATAAGTGTCTGTTATACTGTATGTTGGTCTGTCGTCCCTTGCAGTATTATGCTATGATTTTTTATTATCTTTTCATGTACCATATCATCACGTGGAGCACCTCACTAGACGGGCCACACCACTGATACTGGTTGTATACAGTAGCGGCGCCGCTGAGTCTAAAGCGGCCGTCACGCGGTTAAAAAACCCGCGGGCGCCGCACGGCAGACCCCTAACCTCAACCTGCTTACAGTCTATACACAGCCCTAGAGGTTAGTGCAGGGCACCTACCCTGCAGTATATACAACAGAAGGTTACCTTAGGTCAGTTTGACACTTGGCTGGAGACACCCATATATATAGAGTGGTTAATTAGCTAACTGCACTCACGACTGCTGAGAATCATACTATACTCGTTCCCAGCGTCTACCAGCATATATGTACATATCATACTTTCCACCTTAATAAAGGAAGTACGCAGACTATGCCAGTGTGTGATATGTTACTTCAGTACCTTTATTAGCACACCCAGGAACCCACACCTATCACAAAGGTCCACATCAGGATCTCTGTGCCGTTTTGTTACCAGTGTTCCAATATAGTTATATCTGGTATATAAGATATTATCTGATCCGGAGCCTACACGGCTACTATTATTCAGGATCAACCTACCTCCAGCACGTTGTTCCAACATCCACTATTTTAATATATGCTACTAATAAAGTTTATGTTTTAAATCACTCATCTATCATCAGAGCGTGAACCTGAGTGCTATACAGGGTTCTCTCTCTATTCCCTCACTACTGAACCAAGGAAGGACAGATGTTTTGAGCGACAAGCTGACCACAAGACAAAGGGGACAAGATTCTAACCTGGAACCTGACATTTCCTGTGCACACAAGGGTGCGGTTCCAAGAGAGCAGAGAAGCTTCCCCTACAGCAGCCCAGCTAACAGATAAGACTTTCATTTATAAGACTTTTTATATCTGTTCATTTCATGCTATATGTTTGGGGCTGGGAGACATGCTTATCTAAAGGGAGTTGTGGATTGCATAGTATTTCACTAGAAATACTCCCAAGTGAATAGATGTTTTGTTTACCCCTTGTTTGGATGGTTTCCTGATGTTAAGGAAACAGGCGCAATAAAAGCCTTATTTAATTTCACCATAACCAGTCTCCCTTGCATACCTCTGTGAGCGTCCGCCTACAGGGCCGCATACGCCTGCTTCACTGCGCTTGCACGAACCTGTAATGGCCGCCGCTTCATCTGAACCTCTGCGCATGCTCCTGCGGATGCGCAAACACCAGCGCCAACTCCAACATGGCCGCCTTAACTCCTGGGGCTACACCGCGCACGCACGAGCTCCTGCGCATGCGCGACCACATACATGATGGCGGCACCAGGCTGCAGATGCCGCCGGGAGCCCCTGGAGATGCGCTCTCCTCCACAGCACCCAGGCACAGCGCGGGAGTCCCCCTGCTAAGCGCAGTTAAGGGGGGCCCAGGGGGGAACCCTGCTACACTTTGATACCCAGCCAAGATACCTGCAGATTCTTGGATCTGAGATAGTTTGATGACTGGATAAATGTATCTGTCACAGGTACTATACTTTAACATTTTACTGTTCGAACAATTCAGAATATAATCAATTTGTGAGGATTACATAAATAATTGAACTCTACACATTAGTGTTCATACAGAGCTAAGCCAACATGGGAAATGTAGTGAGTCATATTTATTTTACCTTTCTGCACAATAGTGCACATAGTTAATGAAATTAACTGATGACTTACGCCATCTACTTTTACCATTTTGCTTGAATCCAACAGAAAGCCAAATTAAACATATTCCCAACCATTTTCAGTACTGTGATTTTCTATCATTTGATATAAAAAAAACAACCATATCATCATCAAAAAGTAAACTCAATTCCTAAAATAGGTTGGTTTCCTACTTAAGGATTCTTGAATAGAGCTGTCTGATAGACACTCACTGTATCGGGTGATTCAATATCTGACTTACTTGCCAGTCAGACAATTTTGGGATAGAAATCCCCATAGACTTCAATGATGAGTTTTCGCTGAAAATGTCCCAAACGGCCACTTCTATTAATATAGAATAAGGCCCTTAGGGTGATTAAACATGCCTCAAAAAGGTAGATTGCCTTGGATGGGAGTTTTTGGCAAATCGCAGCAAGATCGCCTGATATGGAGCATATTGAATGACACCTTATAGTCTGTGATCTCTGTATACTCTGTGTGGGCAAATATTAAAAACTGTCAAAAAAATAATAATGACGCTTACTGTATATTAACAACAATGATGATTATCCTTGAGGGAATAGAAGTCATTATATTTATTAAGTATGGCAACACAGAAATGTGGCAATGAATGTGGTAATAGTCTGTTGTTCCTTGTATTCTGGCAAACCCTCATTTAACATAAACACAATCAAATCACCTCACAGCATTGCATGGAAAGTTGCCAGTGGGTGTGGAAAGTATTATAAAGTCTATATATACATACATATTCCAGTGGAGCTGAAGCTCCGGTAATCATATTCAGCTTGCACAGCTACTCCTGTGAAGAAGATAAGGTATTGTGGAATGGTTTGGGAAATGCATTTGTGGATTCTCAAGCACTATAAAGCTCTAAGCCTAATCTAAAATAATAAGCAAATGACTACAAATTATTTGTAAACAATTAACAACATTGTTTATTTAAAGTAAGTTTTGAGTTACCTTTTCCAGTCATTAGAAAAGTCAGGAACCATCCCCCCAAGATATTACACAGTAGATTTTATATGGAAGGGGTTTATAGGGGCCTAGTCATTAAACTGCGATAATGGTATTTTCATCCGATTCTCATGCATTCTTAATGAATACAGCAGAAATGCCAGATTTGAATAACATCATATTGCACGCCATTAATTGTTGATTTTGCATTGAGGATATTTCTATTTCATTAATTGACCCCACGTAGTCTGCTTTGTTGTACTATGTACATAACTTTGCACACTAAAATGCATACAGTATACAAATCAATAATATTTGTTAAATGCCACAGTTTATTAAACACATTGTACTACAGTAACCATATCCAGTCTGTTTCATATACTTAAAATTGTCAGTGTTTTTCCGGATCACAGTAATAGAGTCGTTTCAATGTAGAGAAACATTGCTACTTTCTGGGATGGGAACATTTTAAATTTTATGGGAAATGTATTATATGTATTCTACTGATTCTACCAGATTAAAATGTGTACAGTATATTAAAGTTAACAGTCAGTCTAATTTATCCTAGAGAGACCTACTGTAACTTTTAGATAACCCTTAGCTCCAACAAGTAACAAAAAGGACGTGAAGTTAAAGTAAGCCTGAAATGTGATGGAGCCTATTTTGGAGTAGGAACAGGTAGAACCAAATTTGGTACAGATGGGAAATCTTCAATCAGCAGAAATCTTGACCCGTTCTGTGTGCTTCCAATGCAACAGAAAGGAAATGGAAAATGGAGAGAAGGAAAGGTCAGGGACAGTTCTGTTCTATTTAAAGTTGAATTACTGTACAATAAGACTTCTATTCCCTAAACTGTACTACCCGAACATGAAAAGCTCAAACTACAAAACCAGGATTTTACTGAATATTTTTTTCACCTCTCCTATACTTTCAGCAATCGGTGATATAATCCTATTTAAATATTTTTTTACTGTTTGGGTTTAAAAAAAACAAAAAAAAATTGTATTTTGAAACTTTTAAGAAAATATAAGGTAATATTTAGACTGTTTGAAAGCGTATGGCACTCCTTAAGGAGTATAATTTCTTTACTTTACATCTTTAAATACTTTGTACAGATATCCATATCTTTCCAGTTACATAGTATGTTCCTTGATTAAAAAATAATCATTGTATTTTCAATGATAACTTACTTGTGGTTTCCTATTATAAAACTACAGCCTACTGATAAAATGTACAATCCATAAAATGTACAATCCATAATTCTCCAGGAGAAAAAGTGCTGAACTTTTTTTTAGAGAGCTTTGACCTCCCTGTAAAATTGCCAATCTACCTCCTACGTAACCAGGAGGTTCCATTGCTTCCAGCGCTGCTTCTCCAATTCAACATGTTACAGTACATAGAATTGGAGCATTATTAGGAATGAGAATGCATTCTAATTTGAGTTATAAAATAAGGACTGGTTTGAAACGGTTGTAACCATATTGCCCAAAATATTTTGGAGAGTTTACACTTTAAACCATTCAAATTATCTTAGACAAATAAAAGTGATATAGAACTGATACCTTTGACAGCTAACTACTGTTATAAAGAGTGCAAGCTCTCGTTAACTACTATTTAGCTACTAAAGTTAATGTATGAATTCTACCTTACTTTTGTTTAATCTAGGAGCTAACACAGTACGATCCTCTATTTGTGTCACTATAACCTGTAAAACATGTTCTTTTTTTCTTTGGTCTCAGCTGTAGTGAACCATAATCATGGATAGCGTGAGCGGATCAATCACTAAATTTGCAGTTGATCTCTACAAAGCGGTGACCAAAAATGACGGAACGAACATTTGCTTTTCACCACTGAGTATTTCTACAGGGTTGGCCATGGTGTATTTGGGAGCGAAAGAAAACACAGCAACCCAAATGGAAAACGTTAGTAATGTCCATGTATGGTATTATCTGCTCAGTCAAAAAAGAAAAAGGGGTACAGTAGCTAAAAGCTTAAAAACAGCTTATCAGGTCTTTTGGTGAATTTAACTCTGCAATTAGTGATGCAGATATCTATCAACATATAACATAGCCTCAGTAACTTGCGAGACGTGAATAACCACCAGTTTTATATTTTAGGAGGATATGAATTGGATTATGTCCCAAATATTAGCAATGTACTCTGCCCCTTTGACAAGGGCTCTCAAGATCATCGAGGTCTCACGATAAAGACAATTTCCTTATTGTGATTGTTTTCTCTTGCAAATAAATAATAATAATACATTAAATAATCGACATTTTTTTTTTACCTTCAAGTTTTTAAGATGTTATAATTGCAGTACTGGGTGTGAAGGTTGTTGAAGACAAAGTTATGCGGATGTTTTGAGGATCAATGTGTTACGTGTAAACCACAATTTTTCCCAATCTTTGGTTTAATTTTAAAGCAGCAACTCCCCACACTCATATTTTTTGTTACTTTTTATTATCCTTTACAGAATTGGAGCTGGGGGCTGAACCTGGCTATTTTTCTATCTGGGGGTGGTCTGGGTTCCTGCCATATTTATTATTATTAGTGTTTATTTGTAAAGCGCCAACATATTCTGCAATGTGGTACAATGGGGGTGCAGAGATTTTCTAATTAGATAAAAAGAGTTGCTGTACATCCAAATAGTGACAAACATGCAAATACAAATAAAAAGAGGGAAAGAGGGGCCTGCTCATGACAGTACAACCTAGAGGTAATGAGAAACAATGTTGAAACAAAATGGCTCATTGTGGGATGGAGTGTATCTAAGGTTGGAGTATGGTCCAGCCTAACAGCTAGTCCCATTAAGGTTTGAAGGTGGGGATTTTAGGGGGTGTTACATAGCATGCAGATTGGTTCAGCCGCACTCGATATCCACAGAAAACAGGGGAGCGAAGGATGAGGCACCATAGGAGAGAAAAAGAAACAACATAGGGAAATATTTCAAGGTTCAATGTAGTCCCGGTAAGTGGGATCTCTGAGGGTTATACTCACAAACCCAGAATAAAAATAATCATCTCCAAAACTGGCAAACGTGGGTAGGACTCCACTTGCTTCAGTAAGACTCAGGGAAAGAAAGAAAGATCGTAATCGTGCAGATGATCCTTATAAAAGGATTTTACTCAAACAATACCCCCCCGAATTAAAGACATACATTAGGGTGGATAAAGGAAAGCATTTGTATACAATTGAATTAGCCGCTGTGAACCCAGTGTGTGTGGTGAGTCGTGTTCTCACTGCACTCTGAGACTCCTCCCCTTCCGGTAGCGTCACTTCCGGTATCCCGATGACGCGGACGATGCAGATAGCTCTTCTCACAGCACTTGTCCAATGCTCAGTCTCCTACTATGGCAAGTGTCGGACTCAACGTGTTTCGCTTTGGTTCACTTCATCAGGAGCCAGTCAGGACATAAGGGGCGTTTAGGGATATATTTAGAGAGAAGGGCTGAGACATATTTATATTTTTATGTGCTAGTGATTCTGGTTCTTTTTGGAAAATTAATATGACTGCTATTAAATCTTCACTTCCATCGTTCAATAGGAAGCCACAAAGTCATCAGAGCATTACACAGCAGCTTCCTACTGAACTACACTAGCAGCCATCTTTGATTTGTTTTTCATTTTACTGGACATAAAGAGGTGAAGATCTCGGATGCCAGGGGGTTCACAGAGCTACTGTAGGAATAGCGCGGTTCAGCTCCAGAGAAGCCATTGGTTCTGATTCTGTAATAAAAGAGGGGATTGCAACTTTAATTAAGCATTTTCCTTTTCATAAAAAATCAGAGTATTGGAAATTACAAAGAAACCCTATATTAGAAAAGACAAGTTTGATATCTAGTAAGAGCAAATTCCACTTTAAAGTTCACGGTTTTTCAATAAATTCCAAGCATTAAACTACCAACATTTCTCACTGATACAACCAACAAACACATTTTAGAAAAATCTGTTTTATTAACTGTCACTTTTGGATGTAGGATTCCACTTATTGTACCTTGTATACTAATAATTGTATGGTATTTCAGGTGCTCCACTTTACTAAACCAGTGAAACCTGGATCTTCTGAAGCTTCATGTAAGGTGGTATGTATCTAGACATTTGCTCATCCTTTCCACTTGACACTCAGAGCGCCTCCTCATTATTTACATAAAGGCCCATGCATCAAAGCACAGAAAAACTTTTTGTCCACATTGTGTCAAATACTGTATGTACCAAGGCTTGTTGCTCCAGATTGTTACATCGAGGGCAGAGTACTAAATAAAAAGTTGATGTCACCTGATGTGTTTTTTTAACGCAGATTCAAAGGGAAAAAGTGACACATCTCATTCTGTGCATCATATAATCCATCTATAACTCCTCCTTTTGACACTCCCCAAAACACTAGTTGACGCACAGGGCACAAAGTGGAGAAAAGTATTTGATACATTGATTGAAAGAAGCTCAACACAAAAATTAGGCCATTTTCACCAACTACGCTCCAGTACATAAATCCTATAGTTTATCAAAAAGAATAATATTCACATTTGAAAATTAAAACTGCAACCAATGTTGTCTATTCAATCTGTAGAACAGACTAGAGATGTACCGAGTTAAAAAAATTACACGGCCAAGTAGCCGGGTAGGTTAGAACTACCTGCAGCCGCGGCAGAGGGTGAGGAGGACGACTGAGACAACCTGGTGGCGGTGAGGAAGACGTCGGCGATATCCTGGTGGCGGAGGAAGACAACGGCGACATCCTGGTAGCAGTGGGAGCACAGGAACATATGAGCAGAAGTAGAATGGCACTAGAGGACAGCCGAGGAGGAGCGTGCCCCTGCGATCTACCTTCTACAGCGGCAGATACCGGAAGTCTGAAGACTTCCAGGTCAGACCGCCTGTGCGCACTCCTCCCCGGCTGTTCTCTAGTGCCATTCTGCTCCTGCTCACATGTTTCTGTCGCAATCATCTTCTTCACCGCCACCAGGATGTCACCGTCATCCTCCTCCACCACCGGCTGCACGTAAGTCTCTTCTGCTGCTCTGCTGCTGCTATTCTCCAAAAGGAGGACCAAGGCAGCAGAGAAGGATGGAATTACCCAGCACCGGGTTCCAGTGCCCTGGGTTGTTAGGTCCGGGTAATTTCCAGGTAGGGAAAATTTAGCCGGGTACCAGGTAATTACCGAGTACCCGGTACATCACTAGAACAGCCATAATAAAATGTTGGTAGCTTATAAATATTATATATATATATATATATATATATATATATATATATATATATAGCATTTAATGATATTATTTTGATGTTGTAACAACTACAACATTCTTGTTTCAGGGCTGCCAAACTGAAGGTATCCATGTGGCATTCAAAGAACTTCTCGCAAAACTAACCAAACACAACAGCTTTTATGAATTAAGTATAGCAAACCGACTTTACGGACAAAAAGGGTTTGAATTCTTAAAGGTAAGTGACAGTATTAATGGCCAATTTCTACACTGCAGAGATCTCTGATATCTACAGTATCTTGACACAGCATAGGCTGTTCAAAGTATAATGTTATATCCATATAGGTTGCAATGTGAATATTTATCTGTTAACATTTTTTCATTTCCTTATGTGTAACAGCATCAAGGATTACCCTCTACAGTTAGATATATACTTATTTTAATGTTAACACTACTTTACGTTTGGAAACATTTAAGTTGGTAAGTTGCCATGGAGTCAATCATTAAGAGCGATGTCAGTGGAATGTGCTGTTGGATAACATATGGTAAGGGCAATTTGTTTCCTAATCCAGTGGATGCGGAAATTGCCATGGAGTCAATCATTAAGAGCGGTGTTGAAATTAAGTAACATTCTTGGCACTAGGGTGGTTGTATTATTGCATTTGCCATCTGGTGGTCAAAATAAAGAAAGCAAGTTTGCTACTGTGTCTGTAAATAATCGTACAGTAGTTCAACTTCTACTGGTCCCTGCCTGTTTATTAGAACCCTGAATAATACAATAATTACCAATGTAGTTGCAGCTAGAGATGGGCCCATTTTTTTGGCAGATTTGGATCCACGTCGCATCGGCCGGTTCCTTTCTTCAGCATCTTTCTGCAAATCAGTCCACAAATTGTAATTTGTCGTTTCCATATTTTTTTTTATATCAATGACATTCCACCTGGTGGATTCCGCAATCCATCGGCGGATTTTTAAGAATCCAATCGGCGGATTCCAGTATCCGTGCGCCGATTTTTAAAATCCGCGAGCAGATTGCGGAATCCACAGATTAGACACTTCAAAATCCGTGCGGATTGTACTGTATCCAATGGCAGTTTTGGATTCATCCGCACGGATTGAAACTGGAATAATCCATCGATGGATTTTAAACCGCGGAACGGATTTTTAATGGAAAACTCAGGAAATTCTGGGAAAAGGATTTCGACAGTTACACCCATCTTTAGTTGCAGCCTAGTTCCCATCACCTTACCCAAGTGACTGATTGTAGACAGAAATAATATATTTTCTCCTGCAAATTTTTAAGCTATGACATAGTATCACTTTGGTTGTCAAAGATGTCTGCAACATATCATGGTGCAATGCATACTAGCACCCTCTGGCATTGGTGGCAATATTGTAATTACGTAACAATAAACATATTTCTTTTTTCGTTTTTCTAAGATATTCGCTCTTCATATGATAGTTATTACTAATGCTTTATGACAGTAATACTGCAAACTGAGCTATATGAGCTACTGCTGGCAACAATGAATACATTCATTTTTACAGAATACGCTCCCTAGCTAGATTTATGGCAAATGTTTATATTGCAGCAATATTTACTGTGTACTGAGGAGCAATACAAGGCAAAGCTGGAAGCTGTTGATTTCGCAAAAGACCCAGATGGAAGCAGAAACATAATCAACGCATGGGTTAAAAGTCAAACTAATGGTAAATACTATATAATAACATGCTTCTACGGGCGGCATAGGAGCACCAACATACACAAATAAACCAGGTACCACTAGTCAGCATAAACAGGTAAAAGTCTGTGTTTTAGACTGTGGTTTAACTTCTCTTTAGTCTCAGTCATGCATTTAGGATCCACTTGCTCGGCTATATTTGTGTGTGGCACGCTCTTATTCTTAGTTCTCACTTTTAACGTATAGAATAATTCTTCTGATTTCTCCACTTCCTTCAGTAGCATCTTCTCGCCAACAGACTTGGGGAGGATAAACAGACTAAAAAATTATAAAAAAATATTGGCTCATATTTTTTAAACAGTGCAGGGAAACACCTTTGGCCATATTGAGGGCCGTTATGGGGAGACAGACGGGCTCAATATAGGATGGTGCCCGGTCATCCTCATCTTTGAATTTGCCCTGTAACCACAACCAATCAGGAATCGTGCCCTCTCTACCAATCAGGGGTCTGTGCCTCCCCCTGCTCAACCAATTGGCCTAATTCCCCTTCTGCTACAATCACTCAACAAGGTGCGGTGTAGGGGTTCCCAGCAGGAGATCAGTATGTAACAAATCCCCCAAACTCACCGACCTCCGGATACAATAATTCACTGCCCATACCAAGAATAGAATTTGTCTTTAGCCCAGGAGCAACTTTCCCCCAGTCCCTGTTAGTGCTGTCTCAGTCGGCTCACAAAAATGGAGTCCTTGATCTTGAGCAGACTGCTCTGCAAAGCTGGGTAAAATGCACTATACATTTAGATTATATTTACTATATTTATATTGCTTGTCATAAGTTCCAGTGGACTTGGGAGAAAATTCAGCAATACCACAATCCTGTTTTAAGTTTCCAGCATATTCACAAGATGACTCCAGTTATATCTAGCGGGAGTTATACCATTACTTATTAATGTAAGATAATTGCCTTAATAGTGTCTGACCACTCGCTATGTTAGCATTTACTCCTAATGAGAGATGATGTGTTTGTTAAGGCATTTGCTACATACTAGTTATTATGACTACAACTATGTTACTTATTCTATAAGTATCAAATAAAATGAGCCTAATACTTAAGCTTTTTCACAACTGTTTTTCACTCAGCAACATTATTCTGACAATTTGCCTTACAAGTTGTGCTACTATTTATAACTATTAATAGCTGCCAACTCCCTACAAAAAAATAAAAAATATATATCTTGAAAATAAGGAAAGTGACAACTATTTAATAGCTATCTACTGGGACCCTGAGCTACTATCAAATTCCCTGTATGAGGATACTACAGTACTATCCATGCTATATTATATATCTCTTTACTGGTCCTTGGATTGGTTAGTATGATATATATATATATATATATTTATATATATATATCATACGAACCAATATATATATATACCTGACTTATATATATATATACCTATACAACTATACTAACACACACCTATGATGGTATTTAACCCTCAAGCATAACTAGTCAGTTATTCTGACACGTACTGTATCAGACCCTGGCGACTATTTACTTTTACTATTCGATTCGTCGTTCTTCTATATACCACCTTTATTTTAAAATTGTCATTAATAAAAAATATATTCTTAATTAATACATTATACATACACTTTTCCAAGGGGTACCAGAGTGCTCTTTCAGACAGGTTCTTTTTCTTCGGTTTACATTTACTATTTATCCCGGTAGAAGTACCTTCCCCCCTTCACTTATCTATATTTAGACTATTTGCTGAGCAGGGGTTCACATTTTCCCTCTCCCCCTTCCCTTCCCATTTAGGTATATGTCATGATTTAAAATATCCTTTATTCTGTTTTCTGCTGTCAGATAAAATCGTGGAATTGTTTCCTAAGGATTCAATTGAAACATCTACTGTATTGGCCCTGGTAAACGCAGTATACTTTAAAGGAAAATGGAAGACACAATTTAAAAAAGAAAGTACAAGCGATGAATCCTTTTATCTGAATAAGGTATGTTCTATTGTATTGTTGCAAATAAATTAAAGGAGCTTACAACAGTTTTCTACACATTAGTACAAGTAAATTGAATTGGCCCTAATTCTGTAAAGTGTTACTCTATCTGCGATCTGGCATAATCGCACAAAAAAACATTGAATTAATTGGGGCTTTCCATGCAATTGCACTGCAATTGGGCTTTTGCACTTTCTGGAATTAAGGCCATTGTCCTATAATGTTTATAAATGTATACAGTATGTACTTCATTGCAATGTTCGGTGGGATACACAACGGCGTATTTATAGACTTATGACAGTTTTTCAGTCAGTGTTTGCCCATAATGTTACCTTACTGTAGGTTTTTCTTCAGTAATAAATAATATATCAATATTTATTGTTGTTTCTTTAAGAATGAAAAAAAGCAAGTGAAGATGATGTCTCAGACAGGAAAATTCAAACTGGCTTCCCTGGCAGAGATCAAATGCCGGATTCTGGAGCTTCCTTATGAAGAAGGCCTTAGTATGTACATATTATTGCCGAATGATGTTGATGGACTACAAAAGGTAATAACCCCCTTCCTGTTTTAAGATTGAGTCTCTCTTTGTGTAATAACAATTACATTCTTGCAAACAGGGAATTAGGATTATTTTTTTCTCTGCCCATGTTACTACAGACTACAGGTTTCCAGTTAGAATATTTGGGAGGTCGTCTATCAAAGGGTTGTATTCCATATTGTTAGAATTTTTTAATTTTAATTTTCAATTTAATTTAAAATTATTTTTTTTTAAATTATTATACAAACAACCCTTTGTCATATTCAATAAAGAGAGAGGTACAATGCAAACCTGCATCTATTATTTTAACAGAAACCTCTTTGCAACGACTAGCAATAACAGAATTACTGTGATCAACATTTTATTTGTTCTTCACATAGTCTAGACAGGCTAAAATTACAACTTGTCTATCTACTGTACATCATGGCCACTGTAGATAAGGCTCATAAAGTCTTGTTGAGGCATATTTTGATAACACAGACATTATTCAAGTATCACTTTATTAACCACAGTGATTATGTTGGTCTGAGCAATGCATGCCTTTATTGTTACCATTAGTATTAAAGGGTTAATATGCCGAGCACCTTATAACCCCTAAAAGTTACCCAACCTCTTGCTCTTCAAAGACAGTAGTAAGATACTGTTCTACAGAGTAATGCCTTTCCAAACACAAATATATGCAAGAGCTTTGCCACCAGTAAACCCCAAGGAGAACCTAATACCCCTCTCCAGACACCTATTCCTAATCTCATGTAGCCCTACCATTACTAAAATAAAGTATACAGATGTAGCAGACATTATTACCGCTGTCAAAATGAAAATAACGCACAAAAATGCATTAAATAACATGAGTGTTATCGCCTGAAACGCTGTTTTCAATAGCACCTCTGTTAAACAACATGGTAGGGTTAACGCAAGGCACTGCATTAACTGGTACAATAACACATGCTACATAGGAAGCCAATCAATCTTTCTCCAAAACCGAAAACTAATGTAGGATTTTAGAGAAAGGTAAATAGTTTGGTGATTATTAGTATCATACTGCACCGACACACTTTATTCTTGCAAATACCCAGTATGTACCTGGCAGATACCTGGAATGCGCCGCTCCTCACCTCTGACAAGCCCCGTTGCGTTTGCCTTCCCAGCCTGGGTTCATGCCTGGCTGACGGGCGGCTGATCTGTTAAATGATAATGATTAGGATTTAATAGGCTGCAATGCTTCGCGTGTCTACCAGATGGCATAAATTCATGAATTGTAATGCAGTATATATATATATACTGTGCAGTATTGCAGCCAGCAGGAATAAAATGCTTCAATCCCTGCCTGGAAAATACCTCAATGCACTCGGGCAGAAAACAGTCACAAACCTCAATACACCCGGGTATACCCGAATTCGTGGGACTAGCCGAGCTCGAATAAAGTGTGTCGCCAGTGTATGTACAGTATGATATGAGAATGAAAAGAGAACTACATAGGCAATATACAAATTGTGATAAAGGCGGTTCACTGCTGTCTGGTAAGAGTTTATAGAAAACCAAGCACAATCAATGATAAATTGAAAAATGTAATATGCAGTAACAAGCATACACAGAGCAAGTAAAGACAAAGAATAAAAACCGGGCGCTTCTCAAAGATAAGTGAATATTAAATAATTAAGTAATTATGCGATATACGTGACAGTGATGTTCAATTAATAATCAATACACAAATTGTGTTTAGTGACCTTCACCAATGTGTGAAAAAATATATAAATATTAAAGTGCAATACAATAATGAAAAAAGCAGCTCTACACCCTTAGGGCGGACTGTTCAGGTCCAGATGGTTCTTGTGCAGGTTTTCAAATTGGATCGGAGCGCTGGGTGACTCAGGATTATGAAAAAGAAAAATAAATGCAATAGTGCAGATGGTACAACAATGATAGTCTGAATAAAAATGTTCTCTGTAATAGTTGTACTCACAGATTGTACTATCAAATATAAGCGTATCAGAGACCCTTCTCTCTCTGATGGGAGCCCTTTAATGGATATCCCTCAGAGTGGTGTCTTGATACTGGAAGCTTGTAGTATGGTTGGTCAATTATTCTCCCAGGGGTATGTGAAAGTAAAAGAGAGAACGCACAATAGAGTAGTATAGTCTAAATTGTAATAGCAGCAATCGATAAATATATGTATAATACACTCACATTTTGTAATAAAATAATGTTCGAGGGAGAGGACAGCTGTGGATGGAGAACGCAGGTTTTTCCAGGAGCGGCGGAGCCCTTCCTCATACATCACGGATGCCCTCGTTTGCGTTTCGCTGTGGCTTCTTCAGGAATCGAATTGCAATTCGATTCCTGAAGAAGCCAAAGCGAAACGCGTAGAATCGATCCGCTGTGGGAGGTGATTGTGCTGAGGAGATCGGGAGACAACTGCTGGCAAACCATCAGGAGACGGACATACCAGGCAGCCTCTTCCGCCCTGACCCAAGACAACACAGGACGTGACGAGGGCATCCGTGACGTATGCGGAAGGGCTCCGCCGCTCCTGGAAAAACCGGCGTTCTCCATCCACAGCTGTCCTCTCCCTCGAACATTATTTTATTACAAAATGTGAGTGTATTATACATATATTTATCGATTGCTGCTATTACAATTTAGACTATACTACTCTATTGTGCGTTCTCTCTTTTACTTTCACATACCCCTGGGAGAATAATTGACCAACCATACTACAAGCTTCCAGTATCAAGACACCACTCTGAGGGATATCCATTAAAGGGCTCCCATCAGAGAGAGAAGGGTCTCTGATACGCTTATATTTGATAGTACAATCTGTGAGTACAACTATTACAGAGAACATTTTTATTCATACTATCATTGTTATACCATCTGCACTATTGCATTTATTTTTCTTTTTCATAATCCTGAGTCACCCAGCGCTCCGCTCCAATTTGAAAACCTGCACATAGCAAGTAACTCTGACGCGTTTCGTCCCTAGTATGGGACTTTGTCAAAGTTTGACTTTGTTAAACTTGCCTTAAACTAGCCAGGTACATGCTGGGTACATGCTGGGTACATTTCAGTGACATTTCTGCAGAGGCTAATGGCCCATCGGATTAACACAGCAGGGGTTTGTGGCAGTTGGAATACAAATGGGACTGCCAGGGACCCCCACTGTTAATCCGTTAGTCTGTCTGCAGAAATGTGTGAAATGTTGCAGCATGTACCCAGCATGTACCCAGCATGTACCCAGCATGTACCTGGGTATTTTTGGAGATTGCCCCAGGTTTGTTTTAGAATAATCGTCGGCACTACAGTAAGATATTTGGATTGGCATCAATCACACAAGTAAAGATCCACAAAGTCATACTCCAATGACTAAATATTTCTGGTCTAAAGTAAAGGTCTTCAGTAAAGGTGTGCAATCATTACCATTACCTCAGGTAACATTGCTTGCTCAATATAATATGATTAAGGGGGTAATTCTACTGTATATGCTGCATGCCAAAGTAACTGTTTGGGCTGTTTTTGGTTGAATATCCCCATAGACTTCAGGGTGGATTTTCCTCTAAAATTGTCCAAAATGGGCACCTCAGAATATACTGTATAGAAAAAGTACCTAAGTGCGGACCAAACTGAAACACCAAATTTAAACAATAAGAACAAAAATGTTTAGGTTTACTTTCAGAAAACAAAGTTATATACAGTACAATGCAAGATGTCTACCAAGTATTGCTATGTCCAGAATAGTAAACAGAGAGTGTAACAATAAGGTAAAGAGAGAACTCTGTCCTTTTAACAATTTTATTGGGTAAATTGAGACTAATTCATCTTTTTGCTGTCGTTTTAGCTTGAAACTATGATAACATTTGAAAAATTAACCAGCTGGATAAGCGCAGAAAACATGCATGTAACAACAGTTGTTTTGAGGGTTCCTCAATTCAAGATTGAAAATACCTATGAGCTTACTTCAGTGCTGAAGACAATGGGAATGAGTGGTGTATTCAGTGCTA
Source organism: Ascaphus truei (assembly GCF_040206685.1). NCBI lineage: Eukaryota > Metazoa > Chordata > Amphibia > Anura > Ascaphidae > Ascaphus > Ascaphus truei. Next base: position 202,424,896 of record NC_134484.1, on the reverse strand, counting down.
ATGCTAACTTGTCTGGAATTTCCACCCAAAATCCTCTAAAATTGTCAACAGTGATCCACAAGTCCTATGTAGAAGTAAATGAAGAGGGCACTGAAGCAGCAGCTGCCACTGGGGGAGCGGTTGTTACCACAAGTCTTGAAAGTCCCATTCTGTTTGATGCAAATCATCCCTTCCTATATTGCATCAAACATAATGACACCCAGACCATCCTATTTTACGGAAGTCTCAGCTCCCCGTGAAAGAATGTGGAAATGAAAGGTTGTATGCTATGAAACATGATGTAACAATAAGTATAACAAACAGGTTTGCAGGTTTGCTGATATGTCGCTTTTCTTTGTGCTGTAGCTGTAAAATGTAAACTACTTTGACAGTTGTATCGCTCAATATTACATGAAATAAACATGTAACTAGTGGTTAGGGCTTGCTGGGATAATGTGTCATTAAAATAAAATAAAACCATGAAATAAAATTGTGTGTAGATGTTTATCAGTGGTGCGCCCAGGATTGATAAGGATTGGTTTGTTCAGGTTTACATGGGCAGTCCTACTGTACATAGCATGCAAACTTATTGCGGTTTCTGGCTTCCTTAGAAAAGTTAAAACATTTGTAAAGTCAAACTTTTATTTATTTAGGAAAATGTTCTTGGTTTTCACAAATATCATTTGTACCTCTCGAAGATGGTTTGCTTAATGGTAAAAATCAAAATGACTTAAAACAAACAAAAACACTATACTGGGAGAAAGTAGCACTTGGTCTGCAGATGCAAAGATGAATGGGAAAAGATTGTTCAAAGCATTTGCTACCATATTAATGTCACAGCTGAAAATTATTTTAAAATATTGAAACTTCTCTAATTTTATATTTTCCCCCACATTAGCACCATTGGGTCATTCTGGTCATAGGGAGGGTTTCTTTATAACGACAAGTTTAGACCAAAAGAAAATGACACTAAAACAATTGTCTAAAAGGGGAGCTGCTGCATTCAATTTTGGTTGCTTTGCATATGAGAATATCTAGAGTCAAGTTCAAATTTTAAGGAATGTCTGTACCTTTTTGTGATTATGGGAAACACAGGTGACAAACCGAAAATGACAAAGAAAATCTCATAGTCAAATAAATTCCCAACTGTTATAAATGTGAGTGTAGTCTCAATATATGTACTCAGATTTGATCAATGATCTTCTGGCATTTAGAACCTCCTCTGGCAGAAAGGGGAAACCCTCTGACCAATGGACCTTTCAGTAGTAGAGCAAAGCAGAACAGTGAGGCAAAACCTAGTGTAATACATACAAAACTATATTGAAACCATGTTTCTGTCACGCTGTGCAGCCCGCAGACCAGACCAGTCAACTGTACTGAGATGGGATGTAGGGTATACGCACCGACAGCAGAGGGGGCATGTCCGGGATGTGGCGTAGCAGCGTGGCCAGGCCTGGATGTAGATAAAGAATGGTCAAGTACTTGCCGAGTCCGAGGATATAGAAAATTCCATAGAGGTTAGAGTAGTCTGTAGGAAAGCCGAGTTCAGGAGCCAGAGGGGGTATTCAGACGAGCCGGGTCAATAGCTGTAGGGAATAAACACAAAGAGAGCATGACACAGGTTCCAGGCAACACAGGTAGCAAGGAGCTATGCAGAGCAAGGAAGTGAAAGCAAAGCAGGATATTTAAAGCGGCAATGACCAATCCGGACAAGGGGCATGGTGGGGGCATGTCGAGGAGCTGCTCGTGAGTGGCTGAGAGACCAGGAAGTAGTAGAGCAAAGCTGAGAGTTCTGCAGACATGGTGAAGACTCCCACGCCGAGCGGGAGGCGGAGACAGGCATAATGCACGCGTTATAAATCCTAGAAGGAAGCGTGCGCTCGGTAACACCAGTGCCAGAATCCAAGATGGCGGCCGCGGTGGAGTTCAAGGTATGCGCTGGGTGGCGGCATGGGTAGCGACGAGGGGCAGGGGCAGCAGCCGCTGCAGTAGTGGGTAAGGAGGGGTCACACCGCAAGGGACGTGGCCCACAATTCCTTACACCACCCCCCCCCCCCACCGTCAGGATCGACCTCAGGACGATCCATCCAAGGCTTCTGTGGAAATTTCTTGTGGAAGCGATTGAGTAGAGCTGGCGCATGAATGTCTTCCCTTGATATCCAGGAACGCTCTTCTGGACCATAGCCCTTCCAATGTACAAGGAACTGTATTTTTCCCCTGGATATACAGGAATCCACGATGGACTGCACCTCGAATTCTGAGTGTCCTTGGACTGTAACAGGATTGGGTTTACGGGCTTTTGCAGGAAGCGATTGCTCTGAACGAAAGGCTTGAGCAGGGATACATGGAACGCATTGGGAATGTTCATGGAAGAAGGCAACTGTAAGCGGAATGTGGCCGGATTGATTTGTTCCTGAATCAAGAAAGGCCCCAAAAACCTAGGTGCCAATTTCGGGGTAGGAGTCTTCAGTCTGATATTCTTTGCTGAAAGCCAGACTTGGTCCCCTGGCTTGTAATTGGGAATACGTGAAACAAAGTGGACAAAGTGCGCAACTAAAATCAAACTCAAAATTAACCACTAAAAACCAAGTGAATAAAGTGGTGATGATGTGAATTAATATAAATAAATTATGTGACCTTGTAAACAATAAAACGAGAGCGTTTGCAGCCATTGGAACAGGGGTGGCTCAAACACCCCCCAAAAAGCTGAACAGAAAAAAACACAAAAACACAGCGCACAACGCTCATAGTGCATTTAAATAAATATTATTCAGTTACACAGTACAGGTGAGTATTATGCGTACATCAGGGAAGAAATAAACCAGGTGTCAGTGGTTAAAGTTACCTATGCGCCAACGGATCTCCAACAAGATGTCATCAGGTGTTCCACAGTTCAACGCCTCTGGGTCTTGTGCCCTTAGACAGTGTCTGCAGTTCCGTCGCCAGTCCTGCTAATGTGGGTGGAAAATGTCCCAGCAGACTTGCTGTTAGATGGTGGTGAGGGTTCCGTTGGTGAGAGTAATCGCTCGCAGTGGTTTACTGCATGCCTGCAACCATCCACCTCTCTGTCTCACAATCTATGACGTCACTCCACGGCGACACCGTAAAGCGCGCCACGATCTTTTCACCGGCCAGGGGATCGCACCAGCAGCAAATGTTGGATGAATTGTTCACTGAAATCTCACGTCAGAGTGCTTTCCAACGCGTTTCGAAACCACAAAGTTTCTTCATTGCACAAGACCCAGAGGCGTGAGCTGTGGAACACATGGTGACATCTTGTTGGAGATCCGGTTGGCACATGGGTAACATTAACCCCTGACATGCTGGTTTATTTCTTCCCTGATGTACGCATAATACTCACCTGTACTGTGCAACTGAATAATATTTCTTTTAATGCACTATGAGCGTTGTGCGCTGTGTTTTTGTGTTTTTTTCTTGAAAATTGGGAGCCTGTTGACGACGATGATCTGCTTGAGACTTGAACCTCTGAGCTGCACTAAGGAGTGCGGATTGGATCTTGATCCATGAGTTCTGTAGCGTGATTACCCGTTCATCGGCTGCTGGCACTCCTGAGGGAGTGTTGGAGATTGGAAGCCGACTTGGATGAAAACCTTAATTAACGAAAAATGGAGATTCTTGCGTAGATTCATTACGCAGAGAATTGGAAGCAAATTCCGTCCATGGAAACAAATCAACCCAATTATCTTGGGTAACAGAAATAGAGCATCGTAGAAACTGTTCAAGGCTTTGATTAAGTCTCTCAGTTTGTCCATTACTTTGGGGATGATAGCCTGAAGAGAAGGATAAGGCAATACCAAGCTTCTTGAAGAAAACACGCCAAAACCACCTTGATATGAATTGCGATCCTCGGTCAGAAACTATGGACGTAGGGATCCCGTGGATACGAAACACTTCTTTGGTAAAAAATATCTGCCAGGGAGGGAGAGGAGGGAACAAAATGAGCCTGTTTTGAAAATCGGTCCACTATGACCAAAATAGTAGTCATACCTCTGAAGGGCGGAAGATCTACACTAAAATCCATCAAAATATGTGACTATGGACAACCAGGTACTGGAAGAGGCATGAGTAACCCAGAAGGCTTTTGATGAAGAGTCTTGTTCTGTGCACAAACTGGACAAGCGCGTGTAAATTCGTGAATGAGTTTTGCCATATTAGGCCACCAAAGGTGCGCTTAATGAGATCCAAAGTTCTCTTGAAGCCGGGATGGTCGGCTGACCTGACGGAGTGACCCCATTCCAAGATCTTCTGACGAAACTTGGGGGCGGCATAAAGGGTTCCCTCCGGTACCTCTAGACCACTCGGAATCTGTGACTGAGCTTTTACGATCTTTTCAAGAATATCGAAAGAGTTGGCGGAGATTATGAATTTCGAAGGTACAATTGTTTCTGGAATTTCTTCGGATTTTTCCTCAGGGGAAAATTGTCAGGACAAGGAATCAGCTTTTATATTCTTCGTGCCGGGGATGTACGATAGAGTATAATTAAATCTTGAAAAAAAAAGTGCCCAGCGGGCTTGACGAGATCCTAGACGACGTGCACTTTCGATATAGAGAAGATTCTGATGATCTGTCAAAATAGCAATCGGTTCGCGGGAGCCTTCCAGGAGGTGTCGCCACTCCTGTAAAGCCATTTGATGGCCAGGAGTTCTCTATTGCCGCCATCATAGTTCTTTTCAGCAGGGGAGAGCTTTTTTGAAAAAAATCCTCATGGGTGCAATTTATCTCGAAGGTAGATTCTCTGGGAGAGAATGGCACCCGCACCACAATCAGAGGCATCCACTTCTAACGTAAATGGAAGACTAGTATCAGGATGACGAAGGATGGGTGCCGAAACAAAAGCTTGCTTCAAGGTTTCAAAGGCGGAGATGGCCTCCGGAGGCCACACAGATGGGTCAACTCCCTTCTTAGTAAGCGCAGTGATGGGAGACACATTTTCTATAGTAATTGGAAAAGCCCAAAAAACGCTGGATGGTCTTAAGAGAATTGGGCAGGGGCCAATCCAAAACAGCCTCAAGTTTTTCTGGGTCCATCAAAAATCCTTTATCTGAAATGATATAGCCTAAGAAGGCGGTAGAAGACTGATGAAAAAGACATTTCTCGATTTTTGCGTAGAGATTATTGACACGGAGACGAGAGAGGACAAGTTTAGTATGCTGGACAAGATCTTGAAGATTCTCAGAAAAAATCGTCAAGGTAAATAATTACGAAAAAGTTGAGGACATCGCGGAAGACGTCATTCATAAAATCCTGAAAGACAGCAAGAGCATTGCATAAATCAAATGGCATCACGAGATACTCGTAGTGTTCGCTTCCTGTATTGAAGGCGGTTTTCCATTCGTCGCCTTCTCGAATACGTATGAAGTTGTAGGCTCCTTGGAGATCTAGCTTGGAAAAATTTTGGGCCCCTTGAAGCCTATCAAACAGTTCCGAAATCAGAGGCAGGGGATACCGTTTTTTGACAGTAATGAGATTGAGGACCCGGTAGTCATTGTATGGTCTCAGGGATCCATCCCTTTTCTTCACAAAAAAGAAACCGGCACCGGCAGGAGACGAAGGGTTGCGAATGAATTCCTTCTCAAGATTCTCTTTGATGTAGGTTGCCATGGCTTCAGTCTCTGGGAGAGACCAGGGGTATGACTTAGACTTTGGCAGGACGGCAATAGGGAACAGATCAATGGGACAATCATAGGGTCTATGAGGAGGCAGGGCCTCTGACTGAGACTTACTGAAAACATCGATGAAATCAGCATATACTTCAGGAAGAGTGGAGTTGCTATCAGAAGGCGTTTCCATTCCCGCGATAACTGTGGTAGGAGCTATGACCGGCAAGGATGAGGCGTCTGTCTCTGGCTCCCATTGAATCGGTTTGCAGTCCCTCCAATTTATGCGTGAGTTACATAGTTATATAGTAGATGAGGTTGAAAAAAGACGTAGGTCCACCAAGTTCAACCTATGCTAAATTTAGACAACAGATACTTTATCCTATATCTATACTTACTTATTGATCCAGAGGAAGACAAACAAAAAAACCCAGTGTCATATCATCCAATGATATCTCATAAGGGGAAAAATAAATTCCTTCCTGACTCCAAGAATTGGCAATCGGATTAACCCCTGGATCAACATCCTTCCCATGTATACTTATTTGGTATATCCCTGTATACCTTTCCCATCTAAAAAGATGTCCAACCTTTTTTGAACAAATCTATTGTATCTGCCATCACAGTCTCCATGGGTAATGAATTCCACATTTTAACTGCCCTTACTGTAAAGAACCCTTTCCTTTGTTGCTGGTGAAATCTTCTTTCCTCCAACCTTAAGGGTTGGCCAGAGTCCTTTGTACTGCCCACGGGATGAATAGTTCTTTTGAAAGGTCCTTGTATTGTCCCTGAATATATTTATATATAGTTTTCCTCAGTGCTTGACAAATCACCCAAAAATCTACTCGCCACCTAGTCCCGCCCCCAACCCCGCCCCTAGTCCCACTCCCAACCCCACCCCTAGTCCCGCTTTAAAATAAAATATATAAATAAAATAAATGTAATAAATTCCTAGTACGAACAAGATTCGTTTTTGACATAAGTTTATTTATTGTATTGTGTGTGGTGTGTGGTGTGTGGTGTGTGGTGTGGTGTTGTGTAAATGTCGGATCTTGAAATAAAAGCCAGATGTGAATGACTAGTTTCCTGAACCCCTTAACCGGTGTCTGGACGTCCCCGCTTCACAATATCTAAAGCAGCAATCCCGCCTGGGATTTTACCTGATCCGCAGTCCCTCAATGTCCAGGTACCCTCATTCCCGCAATGTTATACATTGGAGGGGAGGCGTTCCCTACCTGTCTTCTGAGTTAGGGGGGATTCCGATGTCTCCCATGTGAAGCTTGAGTCAGATCTGGAAGAAAGCAGTATAGGTTATTTCAGTGTAGTATAGGGCAGTTAAGATATATAGGGTAAATAAGATTCCAGATCCAGAGTGTGAGACAGACAGAGAGTGTGGGTGAGAGACGGTGAGACAGACAGAGTGTGGGTGAGAGACACAGAGAGAGACAGAGAGAGGGTGAGACACAGAGAGAAGATGAGAGACAGATAGAGGGTGAGAGACAGAGAAAGTGAGACAGAGAGAGACAGAGAGAGAGAGAGACAGGGAGACAGAGACAGAGACAGTGTGGGTGAGAGACACACAGAGAGAGGGTGAGAGACAGAGGGTGAGAGACAGAGACAGAGTGGGAGAGAGAGACAAAGAGAGGCGAGAGAGACAGAGAGAGGTGGGAGAGAGAGACAGAGAGAGGTTGAGAGAGAGACAGAGATAGGGTGAGAGAGAGGGTGAGAGGGAGGGTGAGAGGGTGTGAGAGAGAGGGTGAAATAGAGAGGGTGAGAGATAGAGAGGGTGAGAGACAGAGAGGGTAAGAGACAGAGAGGGTAAGAGACAGAGAGGGTAAGAGACAGAGAGGATGAGAGGCAGAGGAGAGAGGGGGTGATTGGGTGGGGTGGATGGGGTGATTGGGTGCGGTGATTGGGTGGGGTGACAGGGTGATTAGGTGATTGGGTGGGGTGACGGGGTGATTGAGTGGGGTGATGGGGTGATAGGGTGGGGTGATTGGGTGACTGGGTGATTGGGTGGGGTGACTGGGTGATTGGGTGAGGTGACGGGGTGACTTGGTGATTGGTTGACTGTGACGGGGTGACTGTGGTGGGGTGACTGTGACAGGGTGACTGTGACAGGGTGACTGTGCCAGGGTGACTGTGCCAGGGTGACTGTGCCAGGGTGACTGTGCCAGGGTGGGTGACTGTGAAAGGGGAGGGTGAGAGGGGCGGGTGACTGTGACAGGGAAGGGTGACTGTGACAGGGAGGGTGACTGTGACAGGGAGGGTGACTGTGACAGCGGAGGGTGACTGTTACAGGGGAGGGTGACTGTGACAGGATGACTGTGACATGGGTGACTGTGACAGGGTGACTGTGACAAGGGAGGGTGACAGGGGAGGGTGACAGGGTGACTGTGACAGGGTGACTGTGACAGGGGAGGATGACAGGGAGGGTGACTGTGACAGGGTGACAGGGGAGGGTGACAGGGGAGGGTGACAGGGGAGGTTGACAGGGGAGGGTGACAGGGTGACTGTGACAGGGAGGGTGACTGTGACAGGGGAGGGTGACAGGGGAGAGTGACAGGGTGACTGTGACAGGGTGACTGTGACATGGTGACTGTGACAGGGGAGGGTGACAGGGTGACTGACAGGGGAGGGTGACAAGGGAGGTTGACTGACAGCGGGGGTGTCCTACACAAACACTACATGATGCAGATTTGGATGAGGGGGGGAAGGGGGGAAGGCAGGCGAGCCGAGCAGGCATCCCGCTCGCCCCCCCCACCCCGCGCCCATCTCCTGCGCTGTGCGAGGGAGCGTCGGGAGGCAAAGGACTGCATTGCCCCCTCCCGAGGAAAGAAACACCACCAGCTCAATGGCAAGCGCACCCCCCCCTCACCCCCCGTCCCCCGCCACTTCATGGCTCGAGTGGGCAAATGTCAAAAGATGGAGGAGCGGGAAGCTGCACTCGCGCCCCCCCCCCCCCACACACACACACAAATCTAAGTGTAGGTGCCGGGGGGCGCACGGGACACACCAGTGGGGCTGCATGTGGGACCGCACGGGACACGCCAGGGGGGCCGCATGGGGGACCGCAAGGGACACGCCAGGGGGGCCGCACGGGGTGGGGGCAATAAAGGACCGCAAGGGGGGACGCAGGCACTGGAGGCAGGGAATAACAGAATACATACCTTTTCCTGAATTGAAAAGAAAGGGCAGGTTCAATTCCCAGCCTGGCTGCTGGGGCGGGGGGGGGGGAAATAAAAAATCTTGGCAGCACGTTGTCGCATCACACCAATCAGGAAGAGGGATTCAATTATTTATTTATTTATTTTTACAAGCAAAGAACCGCGTGCGCGGCCATGAGGGGAGGTCGCACGGGGGCCAAATCCGGTCACCAGCGGCGACCAGGCGTCCGTATTTGTCGAGCACTGGTTATCATATCCCCCTTAGACGCCTCTTTTCTAATGTAAATAAATCTAATTTAGCTAGTCTCTCCTCATAACTTAGATTGTCCATCCCCTTTATTAATTTGGTGGCTCTTCTCTGCACTCTCTCTAGTTCCATAATGTCTTTTCTTAGGATTGGTGCCCAAAATTGTACTCCATATTCAAGGTGTGGTCTTACTAATGCTTTGTAAAGGGGCATAATTACAGTATGTTTAATTCCTTTCCATCCATTGCCCGTTTGATGCAAGATAAGATCTTGTTTGCATTTGCAGCCACTGCATGACTTTGGGCACTATTGCTAAGCCTGCTGTCTACAAGCACTCCTAAATCCTTCTCCATCAAGGATTCCCCCAATATATCTCCATTTAATTTGTAAGTCGCCTTTTTATTCTTGCATTCCAAATGCATAACCTTACATTTATCTGTATTAAACCTCATCTGCCATTTACCTGCCCACGTTTCCAGTCTCCCCAAGTCCTTCTGAAGAGAAATTACATACTGCTCTGATTCTATTACCTTACACAATTTAGTATCATCAGCAAAGATGGAGACTTAGCTCTCGATCACAACCTCAAGGTCATTAATAAACAAGTTAAAAAGCAGGGGTCCCAGTACCGATCCTTGAGGTACTCCACTGACTACTTTAGCCCAACCTGAAAAAGTTCCATTTATGACAACCCTCTGTTGTCTGTCCTTTAACCAGTTTTCAATCCAGGTGCATATATTATTACTGAGTCCAATTTTCTTTATTTTGTACACCAACCTCTTGTGTGAAACCGTATCAAAAACCTTTGCAAAATCTAACTAGACCACATCAACTGCATTACCCTTGTCTAAATTCCTACTTACCTCCTCAAAGAAACAAATAAGGTTAGTTTGGCAAGATCTATCCTTCATAAATCCATGCTGACTATTACTAATAATTTTGTTTTCCATTAGGTATTCCTGAATATTATACCGTATTAAACCTTCAAGTAGTTTCCCTACTATTAAAGTCAGGCTTACAGGTCTGTAATTCCCCGGGTGTGATATAGCTCCCTTTTTAAATAAAGGCACCACATCTGCTTTACGCCAATCTTGTGGTACTGAGCCTGTGGAAATGGAGTCCTTGAATATTAAATATAATGGTTTTGCTATTACTGAGCTTAATTAAGATGGTTTCCTTAACACTTTGCGGGCTACGACAGCAGGGAACCACATTTATTCTTGTATCCCAAATGCATAACGTTACTTTTATCTGTATTAAACCTCATCTGCCATTTACCTGCCCACGTTTCCAGTCTCTGATTCTATTACCTTACACAATTTAGTATCATCAGCAAAGATGGAGACTTTGCTCTCGATCCCAACCTCAAGGTCATTAATAAACAAGTTAAAAAGCAGGGGTCACAGTACCGATCCCTGAGGAACTCCAGTCACGAATTTAGCCCAACCTGAAAAAGTTCCATTTATGACAATATTAAATATAATGATTTGGCTATTACTGAGTTTAACTCCTTGAGAACTCTTGGATGTATGCCATTGGGGCCAGGTGCCTTATTTACTTTATTTTTTTCAAGTCGCTTATGAACTTCTTCCTCCGTTAACCAAATGTTCATTAATATGGAGGTTGTGGCTTCCTCCTGTGGCACTACTATTGAACTTGATTTTTCCCTGGTAAACACAGATGCAAATAATTTGTTTAATACCTCTGCTTTTTACTTATCTCCAATAATCTGCCTACCCATCTCACACTGAAAGGGTCCTATATTTTCTTTTCATTTTTTTGTTATTAAGGTACTTAAAGAACTTTTTAGGGTTGACCTTGCTTTCTATTGCAATCCTTTTTTCATTATCCATTTTTGCTAATTTGATTGCCCTTTTGCAATTTTTGTTACATTCCTTATAATTCTGATACGATGTCTCTGTCCCTTCTGACAAAGAATCTAAACGCCTTCCTCTTCTTGTTCATTTCCTCCCCTACCTGTTTATTTAGCCACATTGGTTTTGACTTATTTCTTTTATACTTATTACCCAAGGGTATACACTGATAAGTGTGCTTTTCTAACAATGTTTTTAAGACTGCCCATTTATCTTCTACATTTTTCCCTGCAAAAACATCATCTCAGTGTATTACTTGAAGATTAGGCCTCAGTTTATTAAAATCTGTCTTTCTAAAGTTTAAGGTCTTTGTTAAACCCAATTAATCTGTTTTTTGATCATTTATTTCAAATGAGACCATGTTATGATCACTATTACCCAAATGTTCCAGGACTTGAATATTTGTTATTACTTCTACATTGTTTGATATGACCAAATCCAGTATTGCCCCCCTCCTGGTTGGTTCCTCAATAATTTGGGTCATACTTCTGCGGCCGAGTTTATTCGAGCATTTGCCCGTTCTCGGCCGCAGCAGTAACCTGGCACGCGCCGGAGGGTGCTGGGCGCGCGCTGAAGCAGCGGAAGAGCGCCCTCCGATCGGGGCGCTCTCCCTCCCGCTGCCAGGTCCGCCGGGTCCCCCGGAACACCCTGCCGTCGTCCCCCACATCGCGGGACACCAGGGCTCCCTCGGGGAGCCCTGGACGCGCGTGCAGGGGGCGCTGGCACCCGATGACGCGTGACCGCGCATCGGTGACGCGCGGCACGCTGAGGGAGTGGGGCTAGCAAACCGAGGCATCCCCCGGCTTGCGGAACTAGCCCTGCTCGGATTAAGTGTGTCGGTAGTGTATAATTGTCTTTAAGCACCCCCAAAAATCTGTTTCCTTTTGTTGTAATGCTAATCTCATTGCCCCAGTCTATGTCTGGATAATTAAAATCCCCCATTATGAAAACATGACCCAGTTTTGATGCCTTCTCCATCTGCAAAAGTATTTTAGCTTCCTCAATCTCACAGATATTTGGTGGTTTATAGCATATTCCCACAAACATTTTCTTTATATTTTTACCTCCACTGCTAATTTCTATCCACAAAGTTTCTACATTTTCATGATTCCCTTCATAGACATAATCCCTTATAATAGGTTTTAGATCCGGTTTAACATATAAACATACTCCACCTCCCTTCTATTTGTTCGATACTTCCGAAAAAGGGAATAACCCTCTAAATTAACTGTCCAGTCATGAGTTTCATCTCACCATGTTTCAGTAATGCCTATGATATCATACTGCTCCCTTGCAGCTATCAATTCAAGCATCCCCAGTTTATCTGTCAGGCTTCTTGCATTAGCAAGCATGCATTTAAGTTTTTTTTCAGCCTGTACTATTTTATCTGCTCCTTACTTTCTGTGCCCACTTGGTTTAATCTTTAGACGTTTTCTAGTATTATATGTATTTACTATGGGTGTCTCACTGCTTGACAAACTCGCACTTGCCCCCATTCTACCTCCATACCACCGTGTATCCTCCACTATTTCATTTAGGTCATTATCTGTTTCATTCCCCTCCCCCCTCCATCCTAGTTTAAAATCTCCTCCAAACTTTTTAGCATTCTCCCCCCTAGAACAGAAGATCCCTCTTCATTGAGGTGCAATCCGTCCCTAGAATATAGATGGCACCACTCAGAAAAGGAGTCCCAGTGCTCTAAAAACCCAAAACCCTCCTTCCTGCACCACTTTCTTAGCCATGCATTAACCTCCCTGATCTCTGACTGTCTCCCTGCGGTAGCGCATGGCACTGGTAGTATTTCAGAAAATACTACCTTGGAGGTCCTTGCCTTAAGCTTTTGGCCTAGATCCCTGTAATAATTTTTTAGGACCCTCCATCTTTCTCTAACTTTGTCATTGGTGCCAACGTGTACCAACACCGCCGGTCAATCCCAGTCCCCCAACAATCTGTCTACCCGATCCGCAATGTGCCGAATCCGAGCACCCGGAAGACAACAAACTATTCGGTTCATGCGGTCACGGCAACAGATTGCCCTATCAACCATCCTAATAATGGAGTCCCCTACCACCACAATCTTTCTTTGTATCTGAGAATCCTGAGTCCCCACTGTGCTGGAGGAACTTTTCCCCTGGCTGCTAGAGGAATTAGTCTCCCCCCAGCCTTGCCATTTCTGCCCGACATTCCCAATATCTTCACTCAACATGGCAAATCTATTGGGATGTGTCAGCTCAGAAACGACCTGCCTCTCCCTATTGCCCCTGCGAGCAGAGTCCTCTGTAGCTCAGCGTTATCTTCTATTTCCAGTTTCAATTGTTCATGGAGCAGACCACAAACATGCCTGGCAGTTTGCAGTGCATCTTCAGGGCTGGTCAAGGGATCGTCACTTATTGGTTCCAGCTCCGCTTTCCTGGTATGGTTTGTTAAGGGTTTGTCACTGTCAGCACCATACAGAAAGCAGAATGTGTGAAACAAAGGAGCACTGTAAAAAATGCCATACATAAAGATAAAATGAATTCAGGGCAACTCCATGTAAAAAGGTATTTAATTAATTAATCCACAATGGTGAAGAGAGAACTAACGCACCAACGCGTTTCATCCCATATGGACTTTATCAAGGTGTAAATAGACAGTAAACCATTGCAATCTTAATACCTGCCAGCACCAAACAGACACTTCTTTGGAGTACCGGACTTCTGCCTTGGGCCCACTGAAGATTCTGTTCTTCCCGTGACGAATCCTCCATTTGCATCAGGGCGCAGGGCATCTCGGCTCCCCTTTTTCTCTGTGCGATCTGCGGAAGTCTCTGTCCCTTCTATGGTAAGTGGAGAAACTCGTTTCATTTTCCGTCTTTTTGTTTTGGATGACTCTGTCCAATCAGGGATACTGGGGTCTTCTTCTTTTTTTTGAAACTTCAGTAGTTTCACTGTATCCGTCATGCTTTTCTTGCATTTGCGTTAGCTAGCGTACATATTCAGCGAACTGCTGCTCCCGCTCTTGCTGCCGTCAATCACATTTGTCATCATAGAGACCAATCTTTTCAGTGCGTACTGAGTTCAGACACCTCCACCATTCTATGGGTGTTTTGTGGGTGCGACTCATTTCGGGCCCCACATCAGAGATATCTTCATCCTCATCCGTATACTTGTAGGACCGGAAGGTTCAGTCTTCCGTGGGGTCGGGTTCATTACAGAAGCACCACATTTTGTCCTCTACTTTGGCGGTGTCAGGTGTATTTTTCCTCTTACCTCAGGAGGCGCTATTGCAACTGTTTTCTCTATATTCGCAAGATCCCCAGCTGCTAATCCTACAGGCGAGCAGATTTTGCTTGCAGATTTCATAGCTCTAACAGGCGTCTCTTTACATAGATGTACAGATACACAAAAAAAACACCCCCAAATACATAAAAAATCCCCCCCACCCCAAAATACATAAATATATCAAAACAAATACACCACAAATACATATAACCCCATCCCCAAATACATATAAACCCCCTACACCCCCCAAATACATATAAACTCCCCACACCCAATAACATAAATCCCCCTCCACCACCCAATTACATATAAACCCCCAAATACATATACATATGCTTTTGGAGGAGTGCAATTAAAAGCTGGCCAAAGCCAGTATTATACAGTAGTTACCTTACTATTGAGTGGGTGCACAAATTCCCTGGTGTGAATATAATAAAATGTACACATATTTCTTTCTGTCAGCCTTATACATTCAACTACTCTTCAATGGAGGGTGATGTGCAGACTAACATTGCGGTGTATTATACCAGCACTAATTGGAAAATTGGCTCTGTCCTGAAGGGAGGACACACACAGTACACCTCCAAGGAACTGCTATATAAAGCAGATAAGCCAGTAAACCTACCCCCATGATGTTTCAGTGACACTGTATTAAAATGCCCTTATGGAGTATGCAGCAAGGAAATGGATTGGCCTAATATATGTGGAAGACTGTACATATTACCGCGCTCCTCTCTATAGAAGTTTGCTGCTGGTAAAAAGATAGGCCTTACATATAGAAAAACAAAAAGAACTATTCCTGCGCTCCTTCCAATATTAATATTAACCCTTATTCCTGAGATCATTATTTTATTTTAGCCAAATTGGTAGGAGTGCAGGAATTGTTTTGTTTTTTGTTTGTTTCTCCACACATGCTTATACTGTATACTGTTACAGCTGCAGCGGCCGTTATTCAAACACTGCACGCGTTGTGTACATCGGAATACCAATGTCATGATGCGGGACATCTTCCAACCTTACCGCCTTAAGACGCGAGTGCAGAAAATGGCATTTTAGTGTTCTGGTTTTTAAACACCTTAAATTGACACAGTAGCACAGTACTGTACACATTGCAATGTATTCATTTAATCGCACCCAATGAAAGAGAATCCATGAAATTCAACAAAGCAATCGCGATAAGCGTGGGTGCCTGGGGCGATTGGCCGCGTTCATGCTGCGTGGAGTACAGCAGAGCACACGAAATCGGCGCCGTGATTTGTGTGAATAACGGCCGCTGCAGCTGTATATTGAATTGGGCTAACATTGTAAGCCTGTAAGCATTGTAACCTTTTTTTTGCTTAAATGTGTGCTACACTTCTGATAGTGTGCGAGACAAGGACAGAAAAGAGATTCCACAAATATAAAGTTAAGGGATATGAGAAAGAAGCAGTAATAGTGTTAGGGGGAATTCTACAGGGGGACATGACATTAAGCACCATAATACCAAAAAGTCCACAAATAGTATTTAAAAGGGCAAATAACCTTAAACTACAACTCTCTCCAAGCTGTCCATTTGATGTAGTTAAAAAATCCAACACCACATGGCTGAGGGAACTCAATGGGTTCTTCACGTGTGGAATGTGTATTGGCTGCAAATATAGCACCAAATGTAGGGATTTTAAATCGAATACAACAGGTGCTATATTTCCAATCAAGTCTTTTATAAATTGTAAGAGTTCATTTACGGTCTACCTGTTAGAATGCCCACGTGGGCTACAATATGTAGGGCGAACAGGTAGACCACTAAAGAGACGTCTTGCGGAACACATCTACTGTACAACATTAAAAGGGGTCTTGAGACCCATAGTGTCTCAAATCACTTCAAAGTGAAACATAATCAAAACCCCGAGGGATTAGTCTGCAAGGGTATAGATTGCCCCAAACAAAATTGGACAGGGGGAGATAAAATCAATCTAATATCCCAGCGAGAAAGCTATTGGATATACACCCTAAAAACACTAACTTCAAAAGGTTTAAACATCGAGTTTGACCTGGCATCCTTTTTAAGGGATAGTTGATTGGATAGCAAACATACCAATATAATTATTTCAGCCAATCTCATAAATTTTATCTGAGTCCTCTATTCGTGCAGTCCCATATACATTTTATAGGTATACCTTTTATTTCTAGCGATTTTAATAGAGTTTATTATAGTAGATCATATGTAATTAATTATTAAATATATTGTAATAATTGTTTTAGGTACACTAATGTTTTATTGTATTAATTTTATTAATTGTATTATCTGTGCTTTTGTTTTATTGCACACAGTATTGTGTGAAGACTGTATCTCATGATATGTTATGTTATATCAATCTTGCTGTAGTAATTTTGTGATAAAGCTGTCATGAAGTATAGGAGCATGCAATGTTAACAATAGCACTTTAGTCAATCAGCCAACACCCTGCTAGGAGTAATTATCCTATCAGGGTCTGGTTCTGGCCAACCAGTTTTGCTTAAATAGCACTCTATGGCACCAAAGCTCCATTACCCCTGAGGAAGTGACGTCAGGAGTCACGAAACGCGCGTAGGGTGGAGCTTAGTTGCACGCATTGCCACGTGCTAGTACCAGCTGAGGAGGTTGCTGTGTGCGGTGACGTCATCTGAGGTGGACCTGGTGCTCTGAATTGCGGCCGCGAGGAAGAGACACACGCGGGATCCAGCCTCTACACACACCACGGTTCAGCCCCTCAAGCCTGCGGACGGCACGTTGTAATCCGTGTAGTAAGATCATCTAGCATGTGAGTGCATCGATTGTTGATCTTTTTATTGTTTTTATTAAATTGTACTGTACCACACCATTTGGCCTTTTATCTCTTGTATACCACTGGGCGAATTGGCTGTCTGTGGAGCGGGAGCATTGCATTTGGAGAATCCAAGACAACCCTGCGAGAGACACAGACCTCTGATTTAAAGATACAGTACCTTTCAAGGCCTGCCTTCATCTACAGTATCTAGATGTAAGTACCTAGCAGCTGTGTGGATGAGGTTTCGATATACATGGGATACTGCGCAATGGTCTCCTGTTCTCTCTGATTACAGATATCTGATTATCGGAAGGAAAACAAGAGGACAGACTGTGGAAATTTATGAACTGTTTCTTCAAGAACCAGGACTAACATATCAGGTTCACACACTTGATAGTGCGCCAAGGACTTTGCTCTCTGTATTAGCAAAACAATCAATTATTATCCCTGTATGTCTATCCATATAGATAGATATACATAGCATACAGGGGCAATAATAGAGCATAAAAAACAATGCATTTACATCCACAAATCACATAGAATACACCAATTCAGTGTCCATGAATGTAGGTATATCCATAGGTACATAGATACATTCACGGGCATTACATGGGAATGAAAAAATAAAAGACATGAATAAAAAATCACAAAAACCTGTAAAAGTAAAAATAATACACTTTGCTTTTGTTTACTTACCCTTAGATGCCCACTCACCAAAATCAAGGCGACCCGGAAGCACGGGAACCAATCCACAGGTAACCATAAAAAAAATAAACAATTACAATCCATAACGGTGTCTTCTTTCTTCTATTTGTAATCCTTCCCGTCATTCTTGGGGTCTTCTTTTATTCTTTTGGGTCTTCTCCATCTTCTTCCGTCTTCTTCCATCTTCTTCTGCCACGCCCTTCTTCTCTTCTTAGGGGGGGAGGTGTTCCCTCCTCGGCGTCTGGCTTCAAAATGAGGCGACATAGGCTTTTATAGGCCTATGACATCACATTTTGGTCAAATGTTTCCCACGTCCTGATTGGGCTGTGAAAAACATTTGATTTGTAAAAAAAAAAAAAATTATGATGTCATTTAAAGGCAATGATGCCAGCCAATCAGAATGGCTGTGTTTCAATTGCCTTTAAGATGACATCATCAAAACAAAGATGGCCGGCGACACATGGTTCGGTAGCCAATCAGAGCGTGGGAACTCCATCCCAACTCTGATTGGTTCAAGTAGACCATGTGACAGAGGCTTTGCTTCAGCCTATCAGAGTTGGGATGAAGTTCCCACGCTCTGATTGGCTACCGTACCATGTGTCGCCGGCCATCTTTGTTTTGATGATGTAATTTGTATTTAGTTACAGGTTATTTTTAATGGCTTCTTTCTGGCAGTTAGATTAGAATGATGGTGGTTACTTTCAATTAGAATTGTTTTGGCAATGGTTTGGCTTTAGGAATTGAATAGGGAATTGTATAATTGATTTGTATTGTATTATAATTGGTTTAGGAAATTGATTAATTGATGGTAAATGTATTGATGTTGCTTAGTTTCTATTTGATTTTCATGATGGCATTGGTGGTTAGGGGAAGCAAGCACATCCAGCACACATGCAGGGGCACCGGCACAACCGGAATCAGCTACACCACGTGATGTGACGTCACCACGTCACTGCGCCCACGAGTGGCATGGGCGGGCGTGGGCACAGTGACGTGGTGACGTCACATCACGTGGTGTAGCTGATTCCGGTTGTGCCGGTGCCCCTGCATGTGTGCTGGATGTGCTTGGTGTGCCGTGTTTCATAAGAGACGCAGCTTTCAGGCTATGATCAGCTGAGTATTCGTATATTATTATACAGAGTGTTATGTTGCATGGTATACTATTTCATCACTAGCTACAGGGACTCCCTAGTAAAATTTGACAGCGATGTTAGAGCTGTGCTGTTTGATCTCAAGCAGCGTTCATATGGTAGTTTAGCTGACCAGGGAATTCCCTCATTTACTCTGCAAACATACCTCTGAGAGAAGATTGTTTATCAGTGACTCTGGAGTTTGCATGGATGCCAGTCCATGTGGTATTTTGTCTCACTTTATGCATTACTCATCCAGCTATATGCAGGGGCATAGATATAAGTAAATTAGCTTGATTGCTAGATTTCACAATTATCAACTGTGGGCAATACTCTTGATTTATCAATTTGAGCAGGAGGATAGGTTAATACCCCATAGTATTGTGAAATCATATAATCATTACCTACATACAATTGAGCAGGAATCAGTTACATCAATATCACGTGTCAGTTTTAATTACATTTTATTTTTCACTTTATCAACATTGTGTTTCACTATATATATTTACAAAAATTAAAAACATTTAGTGTGGTGTGCACCACAAATGTACACTCTGTGAGTGATCTTGTGATGAGTCACAATCTTCACTCAATTGTTAATACTATTAACTATTGTACATAGGTAGCACCCATTTATGTCATAATTAGACTGTAGTAAAATATCATAAAATTTAATTAACCTAAAATTAGTGAGCGGTGTAGTATGTCTTTTGTGTTTCATGTTAAACATTGCAATAAACAACATACTGTACACCCCCTGTGCCCCCAACAACTCCTATACCCCTAACATACAGTACATATATTACATTTTTGTGATGCACAGCAATGATACTATAGGCCGGCGGCTGGCCCTCGGGTGTTCCCCGCAGCCCTGCAGTACCAATTCTGTGCCCAACAAAAAAAATAATTTCCAAACACAAATACTTTTAAATAAATACACCCCCCCTAACACCTACAGTATAGTAATGGGCAAATTTACTATTATCCACAAATGGATAATAGTGCATTTGCCCATTTAAAATACATAAAGAACAATAAATACATTAAATACATATTGCACTCACCCTTGTCCGGCTGCCACAATGAAGGCCATCCTCATCTTCATCACTGTCCATGCCACCTCCGATGCTGCAATACATAAACAAGAATAAAAAAAGCCAATGTAATTTCCCCTAACCCCTTAATCACCTTATCGGTAATTAACCGCTACAGTCATTAAGGGGTTAACCCACCTTAACCCACCACTCGGGAGGCCTAAATACCCTCCCCCACTACCCACCCCATGAGGCCTAACCACCCTCACCCACTACCCAGGCGGGAGGCCTACCCATATACCCTTGGGGCCAATACCCCGTTCCCCCACCCCTAGTACCCACAATAAAAACAATACACAGCCCCACAATAAACATCATTATATTTATTAAATACATAACCCACCCCCTGTGCCCCCCCATAAATACATGATTTATTCTTTTACATACAGGTTTAATCCCCTTAGCCCTCGAGAGTCCCCGGTGGTCCTGACGGGTGTCCGCAGACCCCAGTGGCCCAGCAAAGGGTTTCACACAGGGTCTGGAGGCGTACGGGTGGTCCTCTGAGGCAGAAATCAATGCGGTTCAGCTCAGGGGACCCCCTGCTCCCGCACACTATTATTAAAATGTACATTAATGCAGCTTTATTACCATAGCAGATAGCCGCTACGGTAAGGAATTATTGTTTATTGTTATGTGTGTTTTTACAGTAGTGCAGATGTGTAGGGGGTCTCCAAAGCTGAACTGCATTGTTTCAGCCTCGGGGACCCCCAACTTCAGGAGATACAGGCCCCTTTATGGGGTGCCGGTATCCCCTGCAGAATGTAAATAACCCGGTCACGTGATGCGAGAGCTTTAAAGTGCAAGGGATACCGGCACACCATAACAGGGCCTATATCTCCTGAAGTAGGGGGCCCCCAGACCTGAAACCAATGCGGTTCAGCTCAGGAGACCCCTGCTCATGTACACTATTATTAAAATGTATTTATTTCGTGTATGATCGTCTGTAACAGCCTAGCATGGAGATGGCAAATGTCCATGCAAATGTTACATGCGGCTTTTTTTTCTATCAGCTAGCGTACGGGAAGTTTCAGTGCGCTAGCAGAGGGAAAAAACCTTGCACGCACGATAAGCCAGTTTTGAGCACGTCCGATAGAAAATGGGCTGAGGGCCTTAGTGAATCGCGCCACCGGCTTAATTTTTTATCGGACGTGCTCATTTTTTTCAGGCCAGCGCAAAAACACGGAGCTTAGTGCATAGCCCCCTTAGTATTTAGTGCCATTTACTAATTATTTACAAATTTATTGTTGCAAATTGCCTTATTAGTTTTTTTATCCCAATCACACACTACAGTACCATGATCTTTCGACCTTGATTTCTTAAAAGCAGAAATTATGATGAAACCACTTTTTTCAGAGACTATTCAGAACAGCTGTAATTTTAATTTCTGAATACTTTCTCTTTTTACAAACTTGCACAAGCCAGTTTATTTCAAACTCAGTTATGTAAACCATTGTTATTTCTTAACACTATAATACAGCAGTTTGTGGTTAGAGCTGAAAGATGTGAAATACTGGCACAATAAAGAGATTGTGCAAAGGTGGGGTATCTTGGCCCCTCTCTCCCAGATATGCCTACAGCACAACACATTGCAAAGCTCAGAAGCAACACACTGGGCTTGATCCTCAGAAGTCTGTAAATGTTTATCAATACGTTAAATGGGGGTAATGTCGCAATAAATCGTAATGCATATCCACAAAGATGGATACATACCAAAATGTCCCACCCCCCTCAGATACAAAAACCTTTCCATCCCCCAAATACATACAAAAAAAATCCCCTACCACGCAAACACATACAAAAAAACTACCCCCAAATACATACAAATCCCCCCCCCTCCCAAATACATATGTAGCGCATTATCCCCCACCCTATAGGAGATATGGCGGCTACTGTGTGTGTGGTGTATTACCTGTGGCTCACAGGTGGCCTGAACCTGTGCTGCTGAGAGCCTGGGGTGTACCTGATCCCTCTGGTGACAGTGCATCCACCTGTGCGGGATCCTATTATGTTGGATAACCCCATCACAAGACCCAAATGCAAAATACACACCCGGGTAAAGCTAACAGTTTACTGCATGTATATGAAAAGGGATAACATTATACATCCACACCAAATAGGCCACGCACGGCTGCAACCTCACAGTGTCCTCCAACACAGTGTCCACACCTGGATGGAATATCCTCAAAGTACTGTGGTGCCCCATGGCACCTAACCACCCTGGTGTCCCCAAGAGTCAACCCACCCAAAGTGTGTGTGACAGCGCTGCCCACAACCGCGTGTTAAAGTTGGTGCACTTGTAGGTGTAGGTATGATGCCTGCCGAGTACCCCAGCACCCGGTAGCGCTGACTGAAGACAATGGGAAGCGGTTCCACCACGAATACAGTCTCTTATCAGTGGAGTGATCTCCAGTTCCGGATTTCCTGTTCGCCACCGCATCCTTGCTGTGTCCCTCACACTTGTACTACAGGGCAGTGTCCCTATCTACTGGGATGGTCCCTGCAGCAGCCACAAGTTAAACAGGGAGTTGGGGCCTAAGGGGTCTCTGGCCTAGTGCAGGGGTCACAGACGCCCTGCACACACACACCCCACCCTCTCCTTGTACCAGCTTTGACTGGCATGCTCCTAGTGTGCAAAATGTATCTATTCCCTTCAGCAGGGGAATCCTGGTGCCCTATTGGTTGTCTGGCTGCATGTGACCTATGTAGCCCTGGTGCATGACGGGGCTTGTATTCCCCATGAAGCCTATTCTTCCAATGGCCGCCACTAGGAGGTCATCTGCGCATGCGCAACCATACGGCACATGCGCGCACATAGCAATGTTGGCGGCGCCTTCGGCAGAGCTCCGGCGACCGAATCTCCAGCCCGCCTGCCGCTGGCATCCCCCACCGTACACCGCCGGCACCTGCCCCTGCCTCCGCTGCCTAGTGTACTCACGCAGGGAGGTAAGGGGGCCATAAGGAAAGCCCAGAGGTGGACCAGTCTAGATCCTCCCACTGGTGAAAAATAAAATGCTTGGGAACATGTAATCCATAACCACAACAGATTATATAATAAAAATGCATTATAATATGTACAACTTATCACAACATAACTCTACTTCATTATACATTTCCGTGAACATTACAATAACAGACTTGATTTTACTGAGCCACATAGTGGGGTGCCCCAAATGAATCATAGGCTACCCGGTTGGGAGGGTATCTAACACGTTGGCTTTGGTCAAGCCCTTCTTCATCTCCCTTTGGGGAGTAGTGAGGCTCAGTCTCTCTCATCACGGGTATTAGAGTCTCTGTATTGTTTCTATGAGGAATAAAGCAAGGACTTCTGGGGTCCAGAGGAGGGCTCATTGGAGCCACCGGGGTAGGTGTTTCTGAACTGGGCCCATTACCCAGAGCTCCTTCGGGATGTGCACCGTGATTTTAGTCTGCATTACTAGAGGGTCCTTCCATCAGATCCTCAGTGGTGTCAGCTACCGTCTCTGAATTATCTTCAGTTTCCTCTGGCTCACCGCCAATGGTGTAGCCTCTACTCCCGGATCCTCATCCCTCACTTGCGAGATAGGCAGGAGATGATTGCGGTGCCAGACCGTTACCCGGCCATCCACGGCTTTTATGCGGTAGACCGGGAGGCCCGGCATCTGTGATTCGACCTCGAATACCCCGTCGCGCCCATCGGTCGGACAATTTGTGTTTTCCGGGGATCCCAAGGTTACAGAGGAGAATGGCATCTCCAGGACGAATTTCCCGATGGCGGATCTTTTGGTCGTAGCGCCTTTTATTATTGGCATTCAGATTAGCGTAAGCTTTCTCTGCAAGCTGGTAGGCTTGTTGCAGGCTTTCCTGGAGCAGCTGTATATATCTGAAGTGTGTCCTTTTGGGTACCCCATCGGTCGATACCCTCAGACATATGTCTACAGGAAGCCGTGCTTCTCGATCAAACATTAAGAAGTAGGGAGTGAACCCCGTGGACTTGTGGCGGATGCAGTTATAGGCATGCACCAGGGACTCCACATGCTTACTCCACTCATTCTGCGACACTTTTAGAGTGCCGAGCATGACCGGAAGGTCCGGTTGAACTGCTCCGGTAGAGCATCTCCCCTCTGGATGGTAATGAGTCGTTTGGGATTTGGTCATATTTAACAGCTTAAGCAACTCCTTGATGAGGTTACTTTCGAAGTCCCCGCCTTGATCTGAGTGCAGGCGATTGGGCATACTTCTCCCATAATATTGTGGTCACCGTAATGGCCTTTTGGTCTTTGGTTGGAAAGGCTTGAGCGTACCGAATGTAGTGGTCTATGATCACTAGTATGTTGCCAATACCTCGGGCATCGGGTTCGATACACAAAAAGTCCATGCACATAAGGTCCAGGGGACCCGAGCCATTCAGATGAGCCATTGGAGCGGCTCTGGTGGGTAGGGTCTTCCATTGAATGCACCGTGAGCATCGGTGGCAGTGACGTTCTACTGACTCTCTCATTCGTGGCCAGAAGAACCGGTCTCATATCAAACAAAAGGTTTTGTCCACACCAAGATGGCCATGTTCATCGTGTACTGATCTCAGGACCATGTGTTGTAGGTTCTTGGGTAGAACCATCCGGGTGGTTATGGTATTGAACCATCCGATAGAGTAGACCCTGGTCCATTTAGAATCGGTCCATTTCCCACATTAGTACTGCGACCTTGTCACTGGGAGCACGTTTGATCAATAAGGGCTTCTTTTATTGGATAGCTTGGTGGATAATTCCAGCCACTGGATCCCTTATCTGGTATTGTACTAGATCCTTCCAGGCGATTATCTTGTCTGGGGTGATATTCATTCCCTCTGGGCTACATTAGGTGGCAGGGACAGCCTTGGATTGGCATCCCAATGAATCTATGACCCTCAGTTCAGAGAACCCCGATGGCTGCAGTTGCTCACATAGCCCGCATCTTCACGCGATTGGCTGTAGTAGACCATGTGACTCCCTTTGGATGACGTCACATCCTTTCAAACAAAAACTCGGTCATACAAATAAAATACACAAATAAAAGCTGCAAAAGTGACCAGCGTCCAGAGCGCAGGAACCCATAACCTTTGAGTCAGTGACAGGAATTCGGAGCCGTGCAGGCTAGAAGGAAACCAGGTGACTTTCTAAAGGATTCAGTATGCTGGGCCTGTCATGAACCAGGTCACACGGGAGAAGTGTGTCCCCAAATTCTCAAATATAAACACAGGCAACAGGTGCAGCATGATGACTATTGTCTCCCTCAACTGCAAGAGCAAGCAATGCATTGTGAGCGCAAGGAAGATGTGGAAGCTGATACCAGTGAGTGTGTGCCCAGTACCACTGATGTTTCTGGAGCTAATATAGCAAAGAGAAAGAAGAAGAAAAAGAAAAGTATTTCTCAAGTCACAGAGGAAGTGACCGAACCACTTGAGCCTGCGATATCAGGACAACATGCATCAGCAAGGCGCAGACAGTGCTGCAGACCGGAGTGACGGGAGAAATTGTCACGGGAACAGCAGCAAAGAAAAAGGAGGAGCAAAGGGAAGCTGGATCCTTGATCCAGGATAAAGAGGCCTTAGTTTCTGCACTCCAAACTGCCCGCCATGATTATGAAGTCCTGTGGGAGCAATTGAATAAGGAGCGAGAAGTGAACGCTGAGTTACAGATGTGTATACTCCGAGCTATATGTGAGCATGAGGCTTTGAAGAAAATATGAGCAATATAAACCACAATGTTGGAATGAACTTGCATAAAAGAAAAAACAGTGACATCACTTACAATAATGAGAGAGAGAGAGAGAGAGAGAGAGAGAGAGAGAGAGAGAGAGAGAGAGAGAGAGAGAGAGAGAGAGAGAGAGAGAGAGAGAGAGAGAGAGAGAGAGAGAGAGAGAGAGAGAGAGAGAGAGAGAGAGAGAGAGAGAGAGAGAGAGAGAGAGAGAGAGAGAGAGAGAGAAGAGAGAGAGAGAGAGAAGGCTGTGGAAAAATGGAAATAGAGATAAAAACATTATTATGATAAAAAGCAACTATATTAATTTAAAGAAACTGGATAGAACTACAACATGATAAACAAGAGCAGTACTAGTGTTATAGTAGTATAACAGAGTACAAGAGGGGGAAGGGGGGGGAAGAAGGGAAAGGGAAATTGAATGGGAGGACAAGGGAAAAAGGGAAGAGGGGGAAAGAATGTGATGGATATTAAACAGAAGACAAGGATCCATAATTAACTATTTGTTAAAGGGACCTAGGTCCCAATCTGAGTTTAAACCAAATGGGACCCTTGTCTTCATAGTGAATATCCAAAACAATTTGCGACGATCCAGGACATTACC
Organism: Ascaphus truei; assembly: GCF_040206685.1. Taxonomy (NCBI): domain Eukaryota; kingdom Metazoa; phylum Chordata; class Amphibia; order Anura; family Ascaphidae; genus Ascaphus; species Ascaphus truei. Next base: position 202,398,720 of record NC_134484.1, on the reverse strand, counting down.
TCTATCGTTACCTCTTATAGATGACGGTACTTGTTCAACTCCTGAAAATGAAAATGCTCCTATGCCCCCTTGATTACAACAAGAAAAATTATTTGACACTGGGTGTGGAAGTCCCCCTTCTCAATGAGTCACACATGCTCCATAATTCTCACTTTGAGAGCTCGAACAGTGTGACCCACATACTGTTTTCCACAGCGACAGTTCAGCAGATAGACCACAAAACGTGTACAGTATTGCAATTAATAAACGTTCTGGCTCTAAACAGCCGACCTGTTGCTGTTGATGAAAAATTGGGCCCCGTGTTCATATATTTGCAAATTTTGCAGTTTGAACATTTATAGGTACCTATTGGTAAAGGGGTGCTCACGGTGTTTTCTGATTGAAATAAGCTATGGGACACAAAATTAGATATGGTTCTTGCTCGCCTAAAGAGAAACTTGGGTCCTTCTTGAAAAATATGTTTTAGGGCTGATCAACTGATAATGTCCAATGATGTTTTATGATATTTTTTATCTGTTCTGATTGAACACTATATTGAGTAATAAACTTTGGAGTTAGAAACAATATTGTCTTCTTATTTTTATCCTTTTATTTGATTTTTAAGTAATGTTAATCTATTCCTCAAGACAACTATCTCATAGGCCCTATTGAGATCCACCCTATTATAGCCTCTTTTAAGAAACCTATCAAAAAGATTCATAGTTTGTCTCTCAAAATTAGAACAATTTCATCTTAGACGTATAAACTGTCCCTTCTGGATTCCTCTAATTAAGGGCCTGGGGTGGCAGCTGTCAGCCCTTAAGAATGTGTTATGGGAATTCATTTTGCGAAAGATGTCACTTTGATTATGTTTTTGTTGATCAATCAACAAATACAAATCCAGTTAATGAATATGAGGAAAATCAAAATTATACGTGAATTGTAAATTTAAGTCATTATTATTAAGGTGATAAATAAATAATAAAAGTGATTGTGCTCCCTTTTCCAAATAAAAATAAGATCATCTATAAAAAACTATGTGATTTCTAAAGGGATTTCTATCTCCAAACACGTGGAACGACTCCCACAAACCAAGAAACAAATTGGCATACGATGGTGCAAAACTGGTACTCATGGCCATTCCACGTGTCTGGAGATAGAAAGAACCATCAAACAGAAAATAATTGTGCGTGAGTAAATAGTATATAGAATCTAAAATAAAAGTGCACTGTGCATGTGAAAGTTCAGATTTATCCAAAAAGAATTTGACAGCTGCCACCCCTTGATGATGTTGGATGACCGTTTATAGGGAGGTAACATCAAGTGTTATCCATAGGTAACTGTTATCCCAAGTGATAAGCTTCAACTGTTTGAGAAGATCACCACTATCCCTAAGTGGTATGGTGGCAGGGCATGAACAAAATCCTGTAAAAATATATTCACGTATCTTGAAACACCATCTCCCGAAGATCCAATGCAAGAGACTATTGGCCTCCCAGGAGGGGAGACCAATGTCTTATGGATCTTTGGGAGATGGTGAAAGATCAGGATAACAGGATGTTCTTTGTGCAAGAAATTCATTTATTTTTGGTCCAAAACGCCCAAAATATTCCCCAGTTCTAATAATGATTTTAACGCCTTCAAAAAAGGAGCAGTTGGATCTCCACCTAATACAGTATATGAAATGAGATCCTCAAGCTGCCTTAAAGCCTCTGCTTTGTATTGAGAGCTGTCTAGGACAACAATAGCCCCTCCCTTGTCCGCCCCCTTTATGACTGTGTTTTTATTACTTTTCAGAGTCATTAAAGAAGACTTTTCATGGTTATCTTACAATTTACCTATAAATATACTGTGTCAGTATGATATGTATACCTTGAGAAAGCGCTTCTTTTAGCGTGAAATGCATTGGTAGGGCAACACTTTTGCTATTTTTCTGTCCTATGACCATTAAATAATTTTTATGGAAAACGCACTTTCCTCTTCATGATTATTTTTTCACATTCTGGATGCTATTAGTAGTGCTCTATTGCTTTTCACTTATCCTTGTACTCAGTATATGCCAGCAATGAGACCTGGGGAGAATACCTAGAGTGGAAGGGAGACAGTGATTCGCTCCAAATGTTTTTCGTGTGTTGAGCTCAGTCACTTGTCTCGCCAGTGTCCCTCATGGACTGTACTGTAATTAGTCACACTCTTAAACAGCTAGGCAAAACCCAGTACACTCTCCGAAAAGTAAATTCGTGGTTGCTGTTGGAGTACTGTACATGGAATTGAAGAGGAGAGTTTGCTGGACTCGGGGTATAGCCAAATACTCATGAAAGGGGGTTTATTGGCCCACCGTCCAGTACAGATTGAATGTATTCATGTGAACGTAAAAGGATACCCAAGTGCCACTGTCAACCTGACTGTCGATCAGCACTTCAGATTTATGGTGGTAGGAGTCAACAAGGAACTTCCTTACCCAGTAATATTGGGATATAATTGGGAGTTCTTTGACAAATTATTCACAAACCTTGCTCTGGCACTCAAACCACAGGGGACAGAAGGCGCTGAGCTGACACTGAGGCATTTGTTGCCATTCTCATATCAGCATTGTTTCCTTGACAATTCCACCCTAGGAAACACAAAAGACAGCGCAGTTTGGAAAAAAAGGGAAGGTGGTCCCCAGGTAGCATAGCTTGGTACCACCCACAAGACAGAGGTGCCCCCAAATAGTCAGGTAGTGGATCCTCATGCCATGGCATAAGAGGGAGTAGATGAAATCCCCATATTAGAGGCTAAGATGTTGATCGGCTTCTCAAACTTTTCACAGAGCAACAGAATGATAGGCCGAGGATATAATCAGGTGACAGTCATAAATGGGAAACTCTTAGTACCAAGGCTGTACCAGAAAGAGCTGCTACACTGAGCTCATACTCTGTTCAGGTCATCTATGAAAAGACCCAGACATGTCTCCTGGCTCGTTTCTATTGGCCTTGAGTTTATAAAGGGGTAGAGCATTTCTGTGCTTCATGCTGCAAGTGCCAGTTAGTTGTCCCAAAGGGGAAACCAAAGCTCCACTGGTACCTATTCCCACAGTAATGATACCATTTGAAAGAATAGGTGTTGACATTGTCGGTCCCCTTTAGAAAAGTGCAGCAGGGTATCAGTATATTCTAGCTATAGTAGACTATGCTACTAGGTACCTAGAAGCAATTCCATTAAGAATAATCTCTACTAAGCTAATATCTACCAAACGAATTAGGTTGGTTTCCTGGGTTTTGCTTCCTGCCAACATTTTAACAAACCAAGGAACACATTTTATGTCCAGAAGGAGGTCTGTGGCCTGTTTAGAGTTAAGTTGGTATGGACCTCTGTATATCATCCACAAACATATGGGCTTGTCGGGCACTTTACTAAGTCCTCTGATACCCAGCATTGGTATAAACTCTTTACCCCACTGCTCTTCGCGGTCCAGCAGGTCCCCCAGTCGACCACAGTACTTTTACAGTTCGAGTTACTTTATGGAAGATAACTGAGGGGCGTCCTGGATTTGGTGAGAGAAATGTAGAAAGATCAAGACCCGACTAGTGGAGAATCTCTCTATAGACCAAAGATCACAAGTATAAAGTAATAAAGTATGGTTAGACAATTTGTTGACGTATTCTCTTTGTTAACAGGGAAGACACATTTACAGTAATAGCATACCGTGTCAAAACTGAGCCTGGTCAGAAAGTGAAACAAAGACCTTATCATATTCAATAAAAGTTAAGGGAAGTTGTAAAAGTACAGCTATAGTAGAAAACATGCTCAAACTTGGCATGTTAAAGGGCACGGAGTGAATGGTGTAGCCCCAATTTGTAATTTCCTAATCCTGACAGCTCTACAAGGTTTCGCATCGACTTTAGAAAGGTAAATGCAATTTCTAAGTTCAATGCATATGCCATGCAGTGTGTTAATGAACTACTGGAGAGACTAGGAAAAGTTAAATACATTGCGATGTTAGATTTCACTAAGGGATATTGGCAGTTCTCCCTGACAAAAGAGTCACAGAAAAAATTGCTTTTTCTACTTGCTTCAGTCTATTTCACTTTTGGACCATGCCTTTTGGCATGTTCATGTCCCAGCTACTTTTTAGAGGCTTCTTGATCAGTACTGTTACCCCATAACAACTACACAGCTCCCTGCCTTGATGGCCAATTATTCCACCGATTGGGGGGTCACACTTGGCCAAAGTAGGAACAATATTGGTGTCCCTTAAAGAGTAGGGCATAACTGGCAATCCGACAAAGTGCTCATTTGAAAAAAGGGAAACTATTTGCTTAGGGTATAGACTGGGAAATGGGCAAATAATGCCAGTATGTAGCAAGTGTAGGCCTTGATGGGTTCTCCGGTGCCAACCACAAAGGAGCAGGTGAGAGCTTTTTAGGGCTTGGCAAGCTATTATAGGAAGTTTATTCCAAGTTTTTCTTCGGTCCTTGCCCCACTTACCGATCTTACAAAAAACTATAGCAAAATAGATTCCAGTGGACAGCAAAGTGCGAGCATACATTTCCGGGAGTCAAGTTGATACTCTGTTCACGGACTGTCCTACAGAGCCCCAACTTTAGAAAACCCTTTATCCTACAAACCGATGCCTCAGAGGTCAGTTTAGGGGCTGTCTGTAAGGTTCGTGGAGTCACGCTTCCCTCGGCGTGCTCCCCATTCACCTCCGATCGCTGCCGAGGCTTCCGCCTTCCCCGCTTCCGCTGCTGGTGGCTCCGCCTCTCCTTCGGGGACCACCCGGCAAACAGCTCCTGCGCGCATACCCCGCTCCGGGCACAATGCCTCTTCTCCGGCTCCGCCTCCGGCTTGTGTTTTCGCACCGATCTCGGCGGTGCTTGACGCACACACGAAGCCCGCGTTCGGTGCACACAGGTCCCTCCTCCTCAGACCTTGTCAGGAATCCTAATCCCACCTGATCCCTGCTCCAGATTCACCAACCACAGTTCTCGTTGCGGACGCACCTCCACGCTGCAGGTTTCTCATTGGTTGCTCCCTCCTACTTATGCTCAGCTGCCCCCCTGGCAAATTGGCTGAGCATAATCCTATGTTCCTTTGTGTTCATTGCTTCCTAGCCTTGCAGTCTTGTCTTGTCCTCTTGTTCGCAGTTCTCTGTTATCGATCCAGATTGTTTTGGACTCCGCTCTTCTGTACTCCTGACCCCGGCTATCTACGACAATCTGCTCCTCTCCAACCCTGACCTCGGCATCCATACAACGACTATTCTCTTCTCTCTAACCCAGACCCCGGATAATAGTACCTACAACAATCCGTACCTCTCCAACCCAGACCCCGGCTACCTTGACCAACCTACACTCCAGACGCGGCTGTGGGTAGTGTTTATATCCATCCCCACCTCGGCCCCGCAGTCATGCCTTGTTTGTGGTGAGCGACGAATAAGAATCAGGCACATGGTCTTAATCATCAAATGAAAAGGAGTTTAATGTGCCAAGGAATCCAACGTTTCAGCAGTAATACTGCCTTTCTCAAGGTGCACAGTATTACAGTATTACTGCCGAAACGTTGGATTCCTTGGCACATTAAACCCCTTTTCATTTGATGATTAAGACAGTGTGCCTGATTCTTCTTCTTCTTCACTGGATCTATTTGGGTCATCAGGAGCTCCCCAGAACCAGCGCACCGGCGGTTAAGTACCCCACTTTCACCCTTTTTGTTTGAGTGCGTGCACTACCGTCACTCCTTGATTGTGGTGAGCACATCGTGACAGTATGCTCAGTCCAACAAACATGAACCCCGCCGAGGTGGGGCGAGTCTTGAGCACACACGCCAACATGTTCTCTACAATAGAGAAATATCTAGAGCAGAATGACCGGTGTATGGACTTGCTACAACAGAACCTTCTCTCTCTCTCTCTCTCTCTCTCTGTCCAGACGCAAGCCCCTCCTGCTACTCCCATTCCATTTATTTATTTATAAAAATGTTTTACCAGGAAGTAATACATTGAGAGATACCTCTCATTTTCAAGTATGTCCTGGGCACAGAGTTATAAAAAATACATGGTTACAATAAAAGAACATGGTTATACAGTCACTTCACAGACATTTCATGGACAGATAAAGTAGGAAAATTGGGTACAGGGGATAAAGGGCTTGTGAGTTTCAGATAGAAATAGAGCAGCTTTAACATGAGCGAACAGCAGCAAATGGCTCACGCCCTTTGGCTGCCCTTCAGCTGCGCCAAAGGCTGTGCGCCTTTGGGACAACGCAGATGTACACTGGAGTGGGTGAAGTTGAATCTGATGCATCTGTGAACAAAAATATATTTTCTTTGTATCCCCATGGCTCATTAACATTCCAGTGGGTGGGGGTTGCCGATTCAACAAAGAACAAGCACATGTTAACCCTTAGCACGCAGGTCCTGTGCAGAGGGGAGCAGTTCTTGGGGAGGCCCCATCAGGCTGTGCACCTTTGGGGCAACGCAGATGTACGCTGGAGTGGGTGAGGTTGAATCTGATGCATCTGTGAACAAAAAGATCTTTTCTTTGTGTCCCCTTGGCTCATTAACATTCCAGTGGGTGGGGTTGCCGATTCAACAAAGAACAAGCACATGTTAACCCTTAGCACGCTGGTCCTGTGCAGAGGGGAGCAGTTCTTGGGGGAGCCCCATCAGGCTGTGTGCCTTTGGGGCAACACAGATGTACGCTGGAGTGGGTGAGGTTGAATCTGATGCATCTCTGAACCCATTGGGTTCTACCACCCCTACGCCTACCCTTATGTCTGTGACCACGACTTCTGAACCCCGACTCCCGACTCCCAACCCCTATGCTGGAGATCCACATGGATGCCTAGGGTTCTTGAACCAATGCTTCATATCTATAAATAACATATCTATGCTAGTTTTAGGAAAGGTCATTGTTTTTTTAATATCATTAGCTTCGAGGATACCCTTTAAATTGTTGAAAACAGATGTTACCTAATTAAGTAACGCCATGTTAGTATTCAACATTTTACAGACTTCTGAGGATGTAACCCACTGTATTATGATTGGAATTAAGAACTGCAGTTTTGAAACATTAAATATCACAGTTGATTAGGAGATCATGTGCATTGAAATTGGATGTACAGTAAGTGTGCTTCCTCATGTATGTCAGGAATTAGCATAGTTAATAAATATTTTTACAATGCTTTAACAATCAATATATTATGCTACGAAAACATTGATGAAATATGAATAGCTGAAAATGATCATTATTGTTATAGTGGAAGAATAGAATAATGTTTTTTACATTTAACTAAAGTTTTAACCCATTCTGGGTTATGTTGCATTTTATTTTCTGTAAACCTATTTTCTTCTTTCTCTGTTGCTGTTGCTGTCAACTAATGCCCCCGTGAGCCAAAATTCCCAGTCTTTGTTAATATTGCTGCAAGGCTTTCTAACTCTGACAAACCTACTGTGATTTTACAAAACTTTAACATCCCTATTGAAAACCCCAATGCCTCTTCATTGCTCCCAACCTCTCTCTTTGGTCTTTACCGGTGAACCAATTCCAGCCACAGAGCTTGACACTCATCACTTGGACTTGTGTTATTCTCATTTTTGCCCCATTTTTAACTTTTCTAACTTACTCTTCCCTATATCCGATCACCAAAGCTGTTATCAATTCTAAGTAGTTAAAAACAGTGTGGAGTGGGTGGACTTTGCTGCCATTATACAATTCCACGTTTTGTACCCCAGTAGGATTACAAAAGTGTAGTTGCCAAAATTCATGAGTAGGTGAAGTCTTCAAGATTACAAAGCACAAGATTAAGACATCTTATTTCCAACAAAAGGGCACTACATAACTATGTCTACGGTGGATCTTCCTACTAACAAAAACTATTATTGCTCCTAAGTAAGCCATATTCTATACAAATTATACCACTGGATTTGATGTAAACTTTGAGACTTCATCCAGTTTAAACCTGGCTGAGTTTTGATGTACATAAAAGGAAAAAATTATACACTGAGGCGCATAATTTGATACATCTCATTAAAACAAAAAAACTTTGACTCAAATGAAAATGTATTTTTACGGCATCTCTTTTATCATCAATATTGGTATGATACATAGCCACTAAATGTATAAATAAAGTTACTGCACTTCAGATAATGTCAAATAATAAGGAATTGCAGTCACAAATATGCCCTATACTGTTACATATTCATGTTTATGGCCATTACTTTTTTTGTATGATTGGATTAACTGAAATACCAATGAACCACGTACTTTATTGTAGCTAGTAATTTTCAAATGAAAGAAAATACATTCGGTACAATATTTTCTATAAAAGGTTTACAAAATGCTGTAACCTCAGATCATGCAAGCTTCCGTTGTTTAGTAACAGTTTGACCAACGCATTGTTTACATCATGTTGTAACAGACTTTTTACTGTAACCTAGATTTGTTGTACAGTAGGTTGTAATATCTTTTAAAGAACCAATATAAAAGAGCCCTTTATAAATAAAACTGCTATATTCTGTACAGTGCTTACATAACCTTATGTCTATTCTTCAACTGTATCTGTGAGGTTTCTTAAGCTCTTTTCCCTCTTTAATATACTGTATATAGAACTGTCGTGTCGCCCAAAAAGATTCTCCAAACAAAACAGTGGAGGATATCTTTGACTTCATTCATTTCATTCATTTAAAACCCACCTTAAGACACACTTGCTTAGAGAAGCATATGAGTAGCACTCTGGCAAATAATATACACAATACATAAAGTTTGGCCCCCTGCAGACGTACTTACCAGAATGCCCTCCTACTGTCTCTGTACGTTCTCCCTACCAATTAGATTGTAAGCTTTTCGGAGCAGGGATTCCTCTTGCCCAATGTTACTTTTACGTCTTATGCACTTATTCCCATGATGTGTTATTGGTAGTTATTTGTTATTTATATGATTGTCACGTGTATTACTACTGTGAAGCGCTACGTACATTAATGGCGCTATATAAATAAAGACATACATTCAAAGACATACATACATTCTGCTACTACAGTATACTCTATTCAAGGTGAAGCCTTATTGAAAAAAGATTATCATAAAATACCCATTATTTTAAGCAGCGACTTTAACATAAACTTTGACTCTGAAGAAGCACTGCTGCTCATTACATTCATGCAAGAAACATTCAGTTTAACGCTCAACACCAATCCAGCCATTCCAAATACAAGATCAGGTTCCACCATTGATGCAGTCTTTCAACTTCATTTAGATACTTTACAATCCAAAATATATGCATCTTACTTTAGTTATCAAAAGTTTAGTCATTGTATTGTGTATTCCACCTGATACAAGGGAAATTTCTGCAGAAAAATAAATAAAATAAATTATACTCTACAATTTCAGTGACAAAACACAAATAAGTTTCACTTAGAATTAAGTCAGTATGACATTCACAATTTTCACTTCCACATTACATATCCATCACCCCAATCATTATTATATTCACCAATTCACAATAGGTTATTAATTTCACCTTTATCACCTTTAACATTTAACCTTCATAAGACATCAAGTTAGTATGACATTCATAACCTTCACTTCCACACTGCATATTTATCACCCCAATCATTATTATATTCACCAATTCCCAATGGGTTATTAATCTCACCTTCATCACCTTTAATATCTAAACTCCATTTACTTTTATCATGTTTTGAATTAACATTAGATTAAATAATACATATCTTTTTTTGGGGCAACCCCTATTCTAAGACACATTTTTAAATTCTTTCCTTATATTATTTTTTTCACTTAAAGATAACCACCAATCATTACTAAAAGATCATTAAAAGAGACACAAAACTCTCTACATATATGCAATTTTATTTGTTTATTATAATAGAGATTTATGGCACAATATAATTCTTACACTTCTTATATGTAGCCCTTGGAGGCACAATTCACACTTTCAATGCAACCCTTTGGCATGATTCCAACTTTCACTAGGTAGGAAACCCACACCCGGCCACGAATAGGAAACCCGAGAGACATCCATTAGGATATACAAATGCGCAGCATACGTAGGACTGCGCGCGCATCTTTACCCTTCAACAATTAAGGAACTTTATTGAGACGCAACACGGACAATACAAAGGATTCAACGAGGGCGTATGGCTACATAGCCTATGCCAGGATGCATACGCAACCCTCAATACCACTCCCCTTCAATTCCGGAAACTTTATTGACATACCAAATTTCGCACACGCGCGACGCAATAGAAGATGGGATGCGCGCGCAACATGAAAGATGGCGACGTCCAGTCGCATTAGAGACATGAGAACGGGACCGCACCCCGATCAGGATTGGATAATGCCTCAATAAAAAGGACAAGTAACAGTCGGTCTTGATCCACAGAGCCTGAGGAAGTCCAGTTCCGGACGAAACGCGTTGCTCTTAATGAATCAGAGACATTTCACAGCACATCACAGAGGAGGCAGAGGTGTAGTTGTAGCTCCCCATCCGGACGTGGAAGGCGAGACCCCCTACTAATATACACCACCCTACCACCCCTTGCTTTTACTTCCCCACAGAAGCCTTTGGTTTCTGCTTTTATACTTTTATTTCTTTTTTTAATAAAGTTAGTTTTTTACCCTCCAGACCATAGTGTCTTATATTCTGTTGCCTAACCCATCTTCAGCTTCAGCTACACGAGAACTGTAAGCACAAAGAAATCGCTAGGAATGTGTACTCACACTGGCCCGTGTGAGTATTGTGTTGTATATACACTTTATATCTTTGTCCCCACACCTGTATCACCATTTGCTACCAATTGGGTTACATCCCTAATGGGCAGAAACAAGATACCAAGATAAGAATACACTCACATTAGCCCGTGTGAGTGCTAAAGTATACTGTTTTATTTCAATGATCTATTTATACCCCATCCTCCCCCTCATCTACGTTTTATATACATATGACTTAATCCTATCCTCTTTTTTGTTTATATGAGAGGAAATCCCCCTGGAGCGGAACATTGAACCAACGAAGTAAGCAGTATACACGACAAGAAGAAGAACGCACATCGCAGAGAGAAAAGCATCATTGCAAGATCAACTGGACTCCCAAAGAAACCTTGAAGCGACTGAGCTTACACAAGGCCGTGTAAGTTATATTATATTATTTTTACCCTTTTCCCACACATACACAATTTATGTATGTTTACCCTTTAAGATTGGTTATCAGCCACCTGAGCCATTACGCTTGCTCGGGTCTAACCGCTATATCCTATTAAGGGTGAATTACTAGATACATTACACTGCCTGTTTCCCACAACTGTGCTCCCCCATCCTTTTTGTATTCAAGTTGATGGTGAGAGGCTGCTGATGGGGCACTTAGAAAATATTCTGGCCTTTTTCCTGGCTGGGATTGATGCCGGGGGTCTCCTGAGCTGATACCATTAATACCAGCACCGGAGCCCCCCGGCATGCATCCGAGGCAGGAAAAATGCATTTAAAGCCCACTTCATTACCTTAGCGGCTAACCGCTAATGCAATGAAGGGGTTAAACAGCCGTGCCAGGTTTATTGTGGGTAGCGGGGGTGGGTGAAGGGGGTATTTGGCCCTTGTTGTTTGTTTAGGGCTTGCGGGGGGGTTGCGGGTGCGCTTAACCCCTTCACGACCGTAGCAGTTAATACCGCTACGGTCATGAAGGGGTTAAACCCTCCCGCTATTCCCACAATAAAAAGAAAACACACACAACAGCCCCACACTAACTAAATAAATATATATATATATAAATAAATATATATACAGGTAAACCCCGTTATAACGCGCCTCGTTATACCGCGATTCGGTTATAACGCGGTTTTCCCGTGGCTCCCGTTTTTAAAAAACTGCACACACTGCACACACTCTCACTGCACACACTGCACACACACTGCTCATTGCTCACACTGCACACACTGCACACTGCACACACACTGCTCATTGCTCATACTGCACACTGCACACTGCACACACTGCACACACTGCACACACTGCACACTGTACACAGCACACACTCTCACTGCACACACTGCACACTGCTCACACTGCACACTGCACACTGCACACACTCTCACTGCACACACTGCTCATTGCTCACACTGACACACACTGCACACACACTGCTCATTGCTCACACTGACACACACTGCACACTGCGCACACACTGCTCATTGCTCACACTGACACACACTGCACACTGCACACACACTGCTCATTGCTCACACTGCACACACTTACACACACTTACACACACTTACACACACTTTCAAACACTTACACACACTTACACACACTTACATACACTTACACACACTTACACACACTTACATACACTTACATACACTTACACACACTTACACACACTTTCACACACTTACACACACTTATACACACCTAGACACACTTACGCACACTTAGACACACCTAGACACACTTACACACACAAGGCACACATAAACACACACAGTTTCTCTCCCATATACTGTATACTGTACATACACACACACTCTCTCACTCTACACAGACGGGGGGTGGGGGGAGGTCGGAACAGAGGAAAGACCGCGACCAGCACCACCACCCGCCCCCCCCCCCTTCTCCCCCCCCTCCTCCCGCACAGGCAGCGGGGACAACGGTGGGGAGAAGGTAAGCGGAGACAGGGGGAAGCGGGGTCCGGAGGGACATCAGCACTCCCATCTCCTTCCCCGCGGGCTGTCATGCAGTGACAGGGGAAAGTGGGGTCCAGAGGGACATCAGCGCTCCCATCTCCTTCCCCGCGGGCTGTCACGCGGTGACAGGGGGAAGCGGGGACTGGAGGGACATCCCCGCTCCCATCTCCTTCCCCGCGGGCTGTCATGCGGTGACAGGGGGAAGCGGGGACCGGAGGGCTCCCATCTCCTGTCCCGTGGGGTGAAGGGTGCTGCTGGGGGGAGAGGGTGATGATACGCCGATGTGGCGGCCATTTTTTTTCCCGCGACCCCGTTACTAACGCGGTGGTCTCGGGGTGGACCCCGAGAACCGCGTTATAACGGGGTTTACCTGTATATATATATATGTATTACACAAACAACACCTATACCCACCTAACATACAGTATAGTAATGGGCACAATGACTATTATCCACAAATGGATAATAGTGCATGTGTCCATTTAAAATACATACAGAACAATAAATACATTAAATACATGTAGCACTCACCCATGTCCGGCTGCCACGATGAAGGCCATCCTCATCTTCATCCTGCCCATGCCCCATCCACTTCTGCAAAACAGACACAAGAATAAAAACATCTAATGTAATGTCCCCTAACCCCTTAATCACCATAGCGGTTATTAACCGCTACAGCCATTAAGGGGTTAACCCACCATCACCCACATACCCTCCCCCACTACCCCTCCACCCCCTGAGGCCTAACCACCCTCACCCACTTCCCACAAGGGAGTCCTACCACATACCCTTGGGGCCAATACCCCCTCCTCCCACCCCACCACATACAGTACAATAATGTGCCAAATAACCATTATCCAGATAGGGATAATACATTATTTGGCCATTATTAAACACATTAACTAGCATAGTAAAAAAAAGAAAACAATAAGAAGGCCCCGTCGCCAGCATCATCCTTGTGGTCCATTGCCAAAATAATACATAGCTAATACATTGCAATGACATTCACATATCAATGAACCCCTTAATCACCTTATCGGGTACTAACCTCAAAATTAATTAAGGGGTTAAGCCATCCTGGCAATGGCAATACCACTTATCCATAACATCCTCAATGAATTAAAAAGCAATTTCCTAAACAAATCAAATGTAATAATCCAATCTAAAGCATCAAATGCCAATCCAAAGCCTCAAATGCCACTTAAAACATTGCATTTACATTGTATACATGCTGCATAAAATGTAAGCTACATGTAGACGCTGCAAATCAATGTTAACAATACAATATTTCAAATAAAATAGCATTACATCAAAAGAAGTATACAATGTAATCCAATAAAGTCACCATGAATCAATTAGCATACATGAATTACATCCCAAAACAATTAAAATAGCATCCATACCAATTACACAATTAACTATAGCAACCGTTAAAGAGAACAAGTTACCATCATACAAAATAGGACACCAAAAATTACAATATACAAAAGCAAGCCTCACCATTACCTAAAGTACAGCATAGAAGCCCAAAAATTACATCTATCTAATTATAAAATACATTGAACACACATCTATGCATAGCAGCATAGCCACAATCATTTAAAATAGTGCAAAGCAAGCTTTTAAAACACTATCATTTCTTATCTTATCTCTCTAGACATACATACATACATACAGTTGCAAGAAATGATGTACAATAAAAAAAACACATGTAAAAAGCAACAAAAAACACAGTTACATTAAATACATTTCTTTAGTTCACTTACCATTACTTGACCTACTCACCGACTCCCATTGAACAGCTTACTCACAAACCAATCCACGAACAGGCTGTGTGTCCTGCTGCAGCCAGCAGCCTGGCGGAAGTACGGGGACATGAGGGTGTGCTCGGCAGCTCACTCGGGTGGATAAGCACATCATTCGGAGGGCAGTGTTTGGCGCATCACTGGGGTGTATGTGTGTGTATGTGTGTGTGTCAGTCAGTGTATATGTGTCAGTCCGTGTATGTGTGTCAGTCAGTGTGTGTGTGCGTGTCAGTCAGTGTGTGTGTGTGTGTGTGTGTGTATGTCAGTTAGTGTGTGTGTGTCAGTCAGTCATTCACACAGTCAGTGTGTGTGTATGTCAGTCAGTGTGTGTATCAGTCATTCTGTCAGTGTGTGTCAGTCAGTGTGTGTAAGGAATCCACTACTGGCTTTGACTATAGCCTTGCAGAATCATGCAGTTGCAAGCTTCCCCTGGCAATCAAAGGCACATGTGCTGCCTCTCAATTGCAGCTTCTGTCCTGTGCTACATCATTGGAGGAATACTCACACACCCTCCTCCTGTGATTGGATCTCCGCCCTTTATATTCTAGGCATTGGCACTGAACCAGCGCCGAGCATAATTTCCTACCTGGACGTTACTGTCTCTGCCACAAACCGCCCCAGGCCTCACTCCAAGTGTTCTTACCTTCAAGTTCCTGAGTATCCAGAGGCCTGTTCCTGGACGTCTGTGCTGAAGCGTTGTTTGCCAGCACTGGCCTGCTGCTATCTCCTTGCAGTGGCCTGCCCTGGACGTCTGTGCTGAAGCGTTGTTGCCAGCACTGGTATCTGCTGCATTCCCTCCTAGCAGTGGCTACCCTTTCTGTTCCTGCGGACTGCTACTATCCTCTTGCAGTGGCCTGCCTTGGACTTCTGCGCTGAAGCGTTGGTTCTTCCCGACGCTGCCCAGCGGTGAACTTCGGCCAGCCTGCTGTCTCCTCCTGCTGAGATCGGCGTCATGGGCCGAGGCCGCTCCTCGCGCAGAAGCCACCCCCGCGCTCACGCTCCTAAGCTGAAGCGGGGTACTCCTGACTTCCTGTTGCCGAACTCCTGCTTCATTAATGACGATGCTGCCTTCTCCAATCCTGACCCTGCGATGTACGACTATGAACTGCGCACTCCGGATCAGTCTGCGTGGACTAATGTCGGTGATTATATAACCCCACCTCAGCCCCGCGGTCCGGTCCCGGTTTGTGGCGAGCATCGGCGTAACAGTGTGTGTGTGTGTGTGTGTGTGTGTGTCAGTCAGTGTGTGTGTGTGTGTGTGTGTGTCAGTCAGTGTGTGTGTGTGTGTCAGTCAGTGTGTGTATGTGTCTCAGTCAATGTGTGTATGTGTCTCAGTCAGTGTGTGTATGTGTGTCAGTCAGTGTGTGTATATGTGTGTGGGTCAGTCAGTGTGTGTGTCAGTCAGTGTATGTGTCTCTCTCTCTGTGTGGTGTGTGTCTCTCTGTCTGTGTCCTGCCCCCCCCCCCTCTCTCCTGACTCCCCCAGCCCCCGGCAGAGCTGCGGACACGGGGGGCTCTGTCTGAGCCTCCTGTGCAGCCACCCCCCCCCCCCCACGGAGATACATGACCGGAACAGGCCCCACTATCTCGCCCCTGGCGGAGCTGCGGACATGGCTGCTGTCCTGCTGCAGCCAGCTCCCCAGCGGGGGTACGGGGCCACAGGGGGGTACTGAAGGGCACGGTAACGCATGTGCGCATGCTCAGCACACTTCCTCCCCCCACCCCCTGGTGGTGCTGTTGGGCATCATCACTGACTTCCATCTCAATCAAATGCATTCACGCTGCTAAAGAAGTTTCACTTAAAAAACACGCCTGTGGGTTTTTGCTTGATGTGCAGCTTTAAGAAAGCCCAGTTGCATACTATAGTGTAAGTCAAGTACTTTGCAAGTGTAGCTCTGCTTCCTAGCGAACACAGGCCACTACCATATGCTGTATTACCTGTAGGCTCACATGGTCTGAGCCTCTGCCACGGAGAGCCTGGGGTACACACAATATCTAGAACTTGGTGCAACTTCCTCCACCTGTGACAGCTTCCGCCCAAGGGGAAGTGGGTCTTCGCAGGACTTATATACAACACACACACACACACAGCAATATCCCTTAACCAATTAACTTTACTTGCATGTACCATATGGATTATACCAACAGGTGTCCCTCCCTAGAGGAGACACTATACTCGGCGTCTCGTTGAACGCTCACCCTCCCTTCTCCCTACACCGGGTGATCCCACCCCGTGTCCAGTTCCCCTTGGGAATAGTTCTCCCACCCTCAAGTGAGTCAATGAATGTGTATGAGTGAGACTGCGCAGCCACTGTGTCCCGAATGAAGGATGGTACCGTTGGTGCACTTTAGAATTACCTGCCGGGCACTCCAGTACCCGGTGCGGCTACAATCTTCACAAAGGATCAGCAAGGTGTAGATCACGTCACCCGTAGGTGTCTAGGGCGATTCTACCCAGACACGCTGCGGCTCGATAGCGGGGTCTGAGCCCAGACCTCCCGCCAACTTAGAACTGTCCCAGTGGTAATAATGTGGCAATAAAGGAACCGGAACCTAACTATGGCCAGTCCCTAGCTCTGCTTGTGTCTACGGGGACTCAGGGCCTAACTGGGCCTGGGGCATGCGGCCTACGTAGGGGGCGGTCTTCTCTCCCCACACCGAAGCTCATTCTCCTCTCCAACCAACTCTGACCTCTCGTGCGTGCAAACACTTCCTTTTCCTCCTGGTCTCGCACCTCATTGGCCCAGGCGCATCACGGGGACCCGCGGGGGCTGCTGGGACTCGTCGTGCTCTACCTCCTTCGCGGGCTTTCTCTCACCCTCGCTCTGCGCATGCGCAACCTCTGCTAGGCTAAGTCTGTGCTGGCGCCAACCACAACATGGCGGCTCCCTTGCGCGAAACCTCCGTTATCGGAATGTTCCCTAACTGCAACATTCCCACCCATAACAACAAAAGGGTGGAAAAAGGGGATCCCGGCTACATCCTCCTCCCTGCGGATTCCAACGTCCCCGCTTGGACGATACCTTTGAATTGGTACAACTTTATATAATGAAAAATTGTATAACATAAGACATATCCCTCTCTTAAATCAGATTGTACATTTCACTGAACATCACAATTACTGATTGTACGCGGCTGCGGGCCCACTGCTGAGCCTCATAGTGGGGTGCCCCAAACTGATCATAGGCCATCCTCATGGGAGGTTGCCCGTTCCTTTGGCTTCGCCTTAACAACTGTTCGGTCACCCTCTTGGGGGAGTGACTATTTTGGTCTTGAACCTCGAGCTCTCCCCTTGAGGGGGTTACAGTGTCTAAAGTATCCCGACTTGGTGCAAAACATGGGCTTAGTGGGTCCAGCGATGAATTTTCCGGAGCCACCCCCTGGGGCGAGCGCTCCCGTAGCCCTTTACCCGAAGCTCCGCCGGGAGGTGCTTTCTGTGGAGGGCCCCTTTGAGAGGTACCCTCTTGTGGATCTTCCGGAACATAGGAGTTCCCTGACTCTTCTTCCGTGGATATCTCCCCATCCAATGAGGATGACGGCCATTCCACATCCCCCTCCTCTACTCGGGGAATAGGGAGTAAATGATTCCGATGCCAGGTCTTCACCTGGCCCTCCGAGTCTTTAATGCGGTAGACTGGAAGGCCGGGCATTTGAGAGGCGACTTCGTACACTCCCTCCCGCCATTGGTCAGCCAACTTATGTTTCCCTGGTACTCCCAAGTTACGGAGAAGCACTGCATCACCAGGTTTAATGTCTCTGTGTTTAACTTTATGATCATACCGCCTTTTATTCCCGGCATTCAGCTTTTCGGTGGACTTCTCGGCTTGTAGGTAGGCCCGTTGCAGATTCTCTTGCAATCGCTGCACATAGCGGAAATGTGTAGTATTATGCACTCCATCGGTGGAGACTCTCAACCGTATGTCCACAGGCAGTCTAGCTTCTCGGCCGAACATGAGAAAGTATTGCGAGAACCCGGTGGAGTCGTGTCGCGTGCAATTGTAAGCATGCACTAATGTTTCCACATGCCGACTCCATTCAGTCTTTTCCACCCCCGTTAACGTGCCTAACATGTCTAGTAAGGTACGGTTGAATCGTTCCAGCAGTGCATCCCCTTCGGGGTGGTATGGAGTAGTGCGGGACTTATTGATATGCAAGAGTTTCAGCAGTTCTTTGATTAACTTGCTTTCGAAGTCTCTTCCTTGATCTGAGTGGAGGCGTTGAGGAAGCCCATAATGCATGAAGTACTTCTCCCAGAGCACCTTGGCCACCGTAATGGCTTTTTGATCTTTGGTCGGAAAGGCCTGGGCGTATCGGGTATAATGATCCGTGATGACCAACACATTCCCTATGCCACGGCTATCAGGTTCGATACACAAGAAGTCCATACATACTAAGTCCATAGGTACCGTACTTTTTAAGTGGCCCATTGGGGCGGCCCAGGTGGGTAAAGTCTTCCTCTGAATACACCGCACACACCGTCAGCAGTGTCAGCAGTGTCACCATCAGCAGTACTAATTGTCGTCTGTTCGGGTGATTATGATACTCCACAACTCGGTATAGCAAATTGTCTCGTATTTCAAATTTGTCAGCTTCTCGCATTAATAGTCTTCCTACATCCCCCGGTGTCTGTCGGAGGAGGGCCGGGTGGTTTTGTCGGATGGCATAACGAATGGCCCCTGTGACCGGGTCTTGTTCTTGGTATCGTACCATGTCTTTCCAGGCTATGATCTTGTCTGGAGTAACATGCATATCACTGGGGTCTCGATAGGCTTCCGGGATAGCGTTTGCCGTACACCCTAGAGAGTCAGCCACTCGTAATTCAGAGAATGCCACTTGGTCATTGACTATGGCAGCTGTACAACATAGGGCCCTTATTCCGGGTCCCGGAATTTCTTCTCACTGATCTTCATTGGGGGTAGTGGCCAGCCCTGGTCGCCTAGACAGGGCATCCGCTCCAATGTTCAGGGGGCCTGGCTTGTATTTCAAGGTGAAAGTGTAATTGAATAGAGCGGCCAACCAGAGATGCCCGGCCGCGTCGAGTTTGGTGGAGGTCATGATGTATGTGAGGGAATTATTGTCGGTCCGTACCTCGAATGACACACCGTACAAGTAATCACGAATTTGTCCACAATGGCCCACTTGAGGGCCAAGAACTCGAGTTTGTGCACGGGGTAGTTCTGCTCACTGACAGTAAGACTGCGGCTGATATATGCTATAGGTCGCAATCCCTCTGGATATTTTTGATGTAATACGGCTCCTAGGCCGATGAGGCTAGCATCCACATGTAATATATACGGTTGTTCAGGGTTGGCATAGGCCAGCACAGGGGCCACAGTCAGACTCTGTTTCAGATCCGTAAATGCTTGTTCACACTCGGGTGTCCATTTGTCCCCGAAGGACTGTCGGGCAGGTGTGGCCTTCCGGCCTGTGTCCTCCGGATATATTTTGAGGAGGCCGTTGAGGGCTTTGGCCCATCTGGAGTATCCCTCCACAAAACGCAGAACCACAGGAACGATCGCAACTCCCCCAAATTGTCATGGCGGGGCCAATTGACAACAGCTTCTATCTTGGCGGGGTCTGTGGCAATTCCCTCGCCGGATACGATGTGTCCAACGTAAGTCACCGATGTCCGGCAGAAACGGCATTTATCCAAGGAGAGTTTGAGCCCTTCTTGCGCTAATCGGTCAAGTACTTTCAAGAGTCGAGCCTCGTGCTCTTCCAGTGTTTTCCCGAAGACTATAATGTCGTCTAAATACACGAGGCATTCTTGGGGGTTCAAGTCACCTAGAGTCTTCTCCATTAGCCGCTGGAAGGTGGCGGGGGCACCACATATACCTTGAGGCATACGGGTGAATTGATTGAACCCTAGGGGGCACACGAACGCCGTTTTCTCTTGATCCTCCGGGCTCATAGGTACTTGATAGTAGCCGGACTGAAGGTCCAGTACACTGAACCATTGGCTCCCATGTAGGGTATCCAAGATTTCTTCTATGCGGGGAATATTATACTGGTCCGGTACCGTTCGATTGTTCAGCGTCCGGTATTCAACACATAACCTCACGGTCCCATTCTTCTTTCGCACGACCACTATGGGTGAGGCGTAAGGGCTTCGTGATTCCGTGACAATTCCGGCCTCTTCCATTTCATTGATCGCCGCTCATACATCCTCTACGTCCCTAGGGGCTAGCCGACGGGAACGCTCCCGGAAGGGTTTGGTGTCAGTCATCCGAATGGTGTGTTGGGCGTTGCGGCTATCCCCCACATCCATTTCACTAGTAGAGGATACTGATCTTCTTTCTTCCAGCAGTACTCATAATCGTTCTTTCCAGGCGTCCGACAGTTCGGATGAACCAAAGTCAAAATCTAACGGCGATCCGGTTTCATCCACTCGGGTAGTCTTTACCTGCATGGCTTCGCCCACGAGCTGACAGGGTAAATTTTCCCTATTCGCTGTCCCTCGTCGATGGCCATGGGGAAGGGTGAAAGATTCTGCACCATCACGTAAATTCGACTGGGAATGGCAGTTGGCCAATCCCGGAATTCCGGCACTAGCCGATAACCTCGGCGGACATCTTCTTCGGGTGTGCTTTCTAAAGAAAACAGCTGCTCTTCATCTACTCGTTCAGCGTAGGCACACCAGGCGGGTACCCTCTGTGTCTCGCGGGTAAGAGTCTGGTCAACCCTCCCCGTCCGCAGAACAACAGTCCGTAGTCCTCCGTGGGGGGTGGAGGGGGAACTGGATCCACCTGGACTTTCTGCAACTGTAGGCTGGACATGGGCAGTTCATTAGCTTCGTGTAGGTAGGCCCGGATGATGGCTTGTACAATGTCCGCATTCTGCCTAGGATGATCGGGTACTTAGGTGTATCTTTGGGTTCGGGGCACACCAAGGCGTCCACCTTCATGGGGTGAGACTTCCCCGTGTTGAGCTGCTGTATCTCCAGATCCACGGTCACCAGCCCGTCGATGGGGTAGTCTTCATTGCTTAAGCCTCGTACCTTGATATGCCCTGCCGCTCTCAGAGGCCGCTTCTGGAGATGTCGATCATAGAATCCCCGCTATATGATGGTGACTTGCGACCCCGTGTCCAGTAGTGCAGAGGAGTAAATCCCGTCCACTAACACCTGGATCAGCGCCACCGGTCCCACGCGGTTACCTTCCTCTTCGGGGTCCTCGCTACTTTGGGTGGACACCGGAGTTTCTGGGCCGACCGCATACACCCCGCAGACCATGGTCTGGGGCGTGAACTTTTTGGGGGACGGGCTTCGGTGGCGAGACTCTCCCATCTGACAATCATATGAGATACGTCCTTTCTTCCCGCATTTGTAGCAGGACATATCCCGGGGTGGGGTACGGCAGTCATACGGAGGCGAGGTTCTTCCCGCGTATTTTGGCCGTTCGGGACCTGGTTTGTCTGGTGAGTCCTCCTTCTTTTCAGCACTTCCTTTTTGCTTGGTGCTTGGTTATTTATAATAAAGAGTCATTCTCATTTTATAACATAATGAAGCCTGTGCATCGATTGCTTGTAATTTTACACTCTTAGCAAATACGCCTGTAAATTTGCCAATAAAATAAGGGTACTGTACATAGGGAACTAAAAAGAGGAAATATCTTTAAGGAGTATATATTGCTTTATTCCATGCAGGAAGTATATTATTCTGGGCTAGAGAATCAACTTCATTAACACAAGGTATAGTAATGGACATTTTGTGCTACTATATAGTGAATGTAAATTTTGGAATTGCATTTTTTTTAAACTTGCAAAAAGTATTGTTTTCAGTTATTTGTAATCAAATTATTTCACAGTTATATTTTCTTCACTATGAGGATTGTAAAATTATTTTTAGTCTACAGACGTTTTTTTGTTTGTTAAAAACAAAAACGTAATAAAAAAACCCTCATCTAAAATGCATGAGTATTTTGGCAAATATTTGCATTATCTTTAACACTAATTTTGTATTTCTTATATGCACACGTAGTTTCAAATTACATTATAAATAGGGATTCCAGTGTTTTCCAGTGTTTTCATTTTGCTAAAAAAAAAAAAAAACAGTGGTGCTCAAACTGGGTCCTCAAACGCAGGTGGCTCAGAAAACAGACACACAGGATTGAAATGTGTCAATTTTTTCCTGTCAACCCTGATAAACACCTGTTAAGCCACGGATTGAGCCCCGTGTGCTGAAGCAGGGATATCTTTAAAACCTGACCTGTTGGTGGCCCTTGTGGACTCAGTTTGAGCACCTGTGATGTATAGAAACAGTTGTGACAAGAAATATACAAAAATGTATCAATGTGTTCTCTAAAGATTGCTGAAGATTAAGACAATGGAATCACTGATTGCATCGAACACCACCTTTGCTTTGGATCTTTACAAAAAACTAACTGAGGGCAATGCAGACCAGAACATATTTTTTTCTCCTTGGAGTATCTCATCTGCCCTGACCATGGTTTATCTTGGTGCTAGAGGTAATACCGAGTCCCAGATGGCTCAGGTAAGTAAGGCTTTTTACTAAAGTGATGGGCAATTGGTACTGACAGTGGTCCTATACATTTCTATTGGATTAGCATGTCCTGAGTTACAGTACAAACAGTAAAACATTCATGAATAAACATGCCGATAGAGTAGACATGACAACTCTCACTGATTTTTTTTGTAAGTCCTATTGATTTGGAGTCAGACTCCCTGATAGTGAGCATCAGTGGACTCATAGACTTTAGCACTTTGGGTGACCCAGGACATAGCCACTATATCACAGGGTCTGGCACTTCAGGGCCCCAATGATCTAATGGCTACGCTATGCCCTTTAAGTGTTCGTTTTGTAGGGGAGTTCCATAGGAGCGCAGAACATGATCTGAAATACAGGTCCTAATTACGTGTCCTAATTAAGGTGCACTGCTGTGATCACATGATCATGATTTGCTCTGGTGTCACGGTCCCTCCCAGAACCAAAGGGTTAATGGAGTCTCACTGATATAAAATCAGTACAATTTCATTAAAATTAAAAAATTTGGTCCAAAACCCTAAAATGTCATAGTGACACTTCTCAGAATTTTACAGTTCTATGTGGGGACTAAAGCCTAATTGAAAGTCCAGAATTGCTTGCTTCCTATAGCAACTAGGAAAAAGAACCATGGGTCAACATGCACTCAAGTGACAAACTGATGGTTAATTGAAATAAGATACAACTTTTATTATGCACAAAATAAAATACTAATATGTATTTCTAAATAAAAGAAAATAAAAAATCAATGAAAAAAACAATGATATGCGTGTAAAGCTCGTTAAGTGGGTGGTCTATGTACAGTATGTGGGTGGATAAGGAATTTGTGGTAATTAGTCTTGCAGTATGACTACACCACTGTGTATATGCTTACTTCAAATAAAGATCCTCCTGCTGACACAATACAGTAGGATTCATTGGTACTGCCTGAATAGGCTATATTGTGGCAATAGGCCTTATCATTATAGCCTAATTATATCTCCCTGTGATAGACCTTATGCTGTGTACATTAGCAATTACTGTATATCAATGAATACTGCCTTTAGGGCTGTTTGGTAATTGCAGCAATATCACTCTCCTACACTGAAATGAAATCGTGTACATTGTACCCTCATTAAAGCAATCAAATACCTGTATAGTGCCTCAGAGGTTATTCTGTAAAGGCAACGAAGCAATGCAGTTACTACCATTAGTAACTTGGAGTCTGTGTACTGTAGCTTCTAGTCCTGGATATAGTTTGAAACCTGCATCTGTCCTCTAGGCTAGGTTGTGTGTCACTGCTAATAGAATCAAGATGTAATGCACTGCAAGAACATTAATGGTCTAGTAGTGACCAGAATTCATTGCTTGCTTTCTCCGTTAGGAGAATGGTAGAAATCATTGCTTGTGTTAGTTGAACTTGCCATATAGTATAGAATCTGCAATATGGGTGCAAACCCAGGATCAGGTTTCTAAAATAAAGACATTTAAAGTCCTCTTAAAAACTACAATACACTTCCATGAACTGTAATTTCAGGCTAATTGTATGGGATTTAGTACCACCCATGCACTGCAAACATGTCCCTGTATTTATTTTTAGGTTTTGCACTTCAGCAAAAGTGGAGGTACGAAAGGCTGCCATTCAAAGGTAAAATATTGACTTATATTTCATACAGAGTCGCTGAATATCGGAAATCTGAATAATGCCTCAGACCTAATGCACAATCTGTAAAGACATTAACATCAAAGCCCAGCAAAAAGAAGCAAAAGTTGTTTCCCGCACATAACAGGATGATATGCAAAGAAATATACTGACATCTGTTGAATAGGAGCAAAAAGATACTTGAATGAATACTGTATACACGAGAACAAAAAGTAGCACAGACAGAAAAATATATAATTATATGATGGTCTAAAAGGGCACACAATAGAAATAGTATACAGTATAACTATTAACGCCAAACCAATTCAGAATGACAATGTATATATCGGAAAAGTATGATCAGTAAATACATATATACAGATCATCTTACTGTGTAAGTAATAATATAAACTATGAAACAAGGATACTAATAAACAGTGGCGTAACCTCAATTTTTGGGCCCCACCCCCCACAAAGATTTTAAAGGACCCCAAATAAAAAATGTTAAATAAATCTAGAGATTTTACAAGGGGCCCTCCTCTCTTTCTCCTACATTCCCCCCATTCGCACACCTTCTCGCTCTCTCACATCTATTTTCCTCACACTTCTTACACATCTCCCTCTCATTCCCCCCCCCCCCCGCTGTGTCCCTCTCTCTTCCCGTCTCTCTCTCCCTCTCTCCTCCTTTCTCTTCCTCTCTACTAACTCTCCCGCTCACGTACTTTCCCCCCTCTTTTTCTCACTTTTCCTCCCTCTCCTCCACCTTTCCCCCCTCCTTCTCATAGGCTGCGGTCCCAGTGATCACTGTGACACACGCGCCCGGTGGGGGGGGGGAGGCGGCACGTGCCCAGCGCTACCCACGATCTGCGGTCTTTAGGGAGAGAGGGAGATTGCGACGGGAGGAGGCGTGGTTGGGGTTTTGCGGGGGCGTGGCCATGACCTCACGTGGCTGGTTCGCCCTCATTGGGTGACCCGCCGGCGGGGGCGTGGCCACGCCTCCGTCGCCAGTTCTGAACTCAATTCCATTGAGTTAAAAAAAACTGCGAGTACAACGCGGCAGTGGGAAGGTGAATACTGGGCCCAGGCCCATTGAGGGGTGGTGCTTACACGCACAGTACACGCCGAGGTGTGCGCTGTAGCAGTGACTGGGACCGCAGCCTTATACCCCCTCGCTCTCTCTCACTCAATCGACCACCCTCTTCACACTCAACCCCCCACCCCCTCCTCACACTTAAGTCCCTTCTGCTCACACTCAATCCCCCCCTCTCTCTAAGGGGGCGGCCCCATTCACAAACGTTCCCTATCCCCTCAGACCACAGATCGCGGTGTAGCACTGTGCATGCGCCGCTCCCCCGCCGGGCGCGCGTGCCAGAGTGCTGACTGGGGACTCAGCCTAAGAATTGTACCTTTTGTGGGATGGGGGAGGTCTCCGTTCCCTCGGCGGTGAAGCCGAGGTCACGCAGTTGGGTGTGGAAGTTGAGCCCGACGTCCGGCGCCGACCGGTACACTGGCAGAGGGGATTACCATTGGCGTGAGGCAGGACCCCACAGCAAAGAGAGGCCATGGCAAACATTATGTTACTGTATATTCATTAATGAAAATACTGTGCACCAAGATATATATAAATTAAATAATTTTCTCATTTACAGGGTAGTTGTACAAAGTAATAGAAGATGAATAATGGCAATTAGTAATGCAGTCCTAGTGCAATAACACAGTGTACAAAAGATAAACTATATGTAGCCAGGTTCCCCTTGGCCCTTCTATGGTATTCACTCCTGCGGGGGGTGAGTAGCGGGTATCGGGCGGCTGGTGAGGTGAGCCGGTTCGTTGCGGCGCACTCAGCTAGCGGGGGCCGCCATTGTGGATATGCGTGCGCATGCGCAGTGGTCGTGCATGCGCAGATAGCGATCGGGAGCTGCGGCGGCCATTACAGAGTCACGCATGCGCAGTACGATTGCGCACGCGGCCCCAATGCACAGCAGCCTCCAGATGGACTACAATTCCCATGAGGCCTAGGGAGGCATGCACCAGGTGCCCCAGAACAGCCAATGAGGCCCAAGGATTCCCGGTAGCATGGAATGGATACTTTTTGCGGGCAGAGGGAGAGATAAGTTGGAGCAGGGAGCTGGGTAAGTGAGGGTGCAGGGGAGCAGTAGCCCCTTGCACTAGGCCAGTCACCCCCATAGGCCACAGATAACTATTACCCTTGCCCCAGCTTGTGGTTGCTTCAGAGACAGGTTGCTAGCATATACTGTGTGCGTGTATTATTATTATTGTTGTTCCTGTAAGAGGACCATCCCACTCTGGTGGGAACCCTTACAGGTGGAGGTGCTGTATCCGAATAATCAGGTAACCCCAGGCTCCCAGCAGCGGAGGTTCAGGCCTTCTGTAAGCCTATCAGTTAACGCACCACACCCGGTAACACAAGTGTATTTCCACATATGGTCCCCATCTGCGATTGGGGGGACGGGGGCAAAAGGTGTTATTAATCTGCTGAGATTTCAGACCTGGGGTGCTCTATTAAAGTCCAAATTTAGCTGTTGCATTCGCCACCATGTTCTCACCGTCCAAGCAACAAGTGCGCGTCTGGACGCTGGAACTAGACGAGTCCCCCCATTTTTTCTGAACTTCCTCGGTCAATACCGGCCCAAATACCCCACCCCAATTCCACTCCAGGACCTTCCTGTGCTTCCGGGAGATATGACGCTTTACCCTCAGGAAATTCATTACTATATTCAGAGCCACTGGTACCCAGAGTGATTTTCAGTCCCGGGTCCCCAGTGGAGACCCCCCTCCAGACCCCCCTCCAGACTGGACCCCCATCATTCGTGTACCCGTCCACTGAACGACAGACCAGTACTAGATTCCAAGCCAGTATACAATCCCGGGCCCCTCCATCCTTGCATAAGGTGGACCCAGCAGCGGAAGGAATCCTACCTCAGCTAGTAGAAGCCCTGAGCCAGGCCTCCCATTCCCATCAATACCGTAAGCTTAAGATATTCTCCGGGACCCACGCCGGCGGGTGAGGCAGAATTCAAAGAGTGAAAAGACCACACGGAACACGTGCTGCCGGAGTGGACGTGCTCTGATGCAGTAAAACGGCAACGAATTATTGAGTGTTTACTACTACCTGCTACACATATGGTGCAGTTTTATGACAATAAACACCCTAACGCCGATGCGACTCCCCTGATCCAGACCCTAACCCGGACATACGGTCCTAAGGACGCTGTGTCCTTACTGGCCAAATTCTACTTTCTCACACAAGTCGACGGAGAAGTGTCAGAGTTTCTTCGTCGGATCCAGTTGACCCTCTGGCCTCTGGTAAAGAAAGAGATTATTCCTGCAGCCCAAGCTGACGGCATGCGGGTCCAGCAACTTCTGCAGGGCACCTTGCCTATGCACCCCGTGGCGAAACGAGTCAGTTGTACTCTCTCTCCAGACCAGCCTCTAGACTTTGAAGATTTAATGGATAAAGTATTAACTCACGAAGGTAATCTACGGTTGCATAGGTCCAAACCCCCAAGTGACTATGAAACGAGAGAAGACCGCTACTTCGGCCAAGGGATATCCTCAAGATGAACTGAAAAGAGCAGCGATCGCAAAAGCCAAAGAGATCGAAGGCGAGGAGGATTCACCTGCTCATAAAAATCCTACTGCTGCACTACACTTCCCCAAGAAGGAGTCGGCAGCCTCCAGGGCTGAGACCCCTCCGAGTGGTCAAGTCTGCTTCAGGTGCGGCCAAAAAAGGCACTTCGCTAATGCTTGCACAGGGACAAGAAAGGTCAGATCCGACCCACTCACCCAAAGCCATGACCTCCACGGCACAGACTGAAGAAATCCCTTCTTCTTCCGAGGGCTCAGCTCCGCCAAGTCTTGAAGAAGCCGTAACCACGGACACCTACATTCGTGTGGGGCCGGCTGCCATCATACGCATCCTCGTAGAAGGCATTTACGCAACCGCGTTATTGGACACTGGGTCTCAGGTGACCATTGTGTATCACTCGTTCTATGATCAACATCTGAGTCACCTGCCATTGCAAACTACGGACACTATGAGACTCTGGGGACTTAGTCATGAGGCCTACCCCATTGACGGCGTGGTGAAACTTCGGCTGGCCATACTACAATTGAACACTGGCAAGTCCCATCCAATGGAGGTGGAGGTGTTGATATGCCCCGAACCTCAAGAGCATCCCAGTTCCCCGATCATCCTGGGAACAAATACCGATGTGGTACGGGCAGTATTCCAAGCATACGTGAAAGAGGCTTGTGAATTACCCCTTTCGGCTCTACCCATACAACCCAGTATGACGGAAGAAGCCCGCTGAGCCAGGATGAAGCAGAATACGGGGACTTATTCAATACTCACGAAGGAGTGACCGTGATTCCCCAGTGGGTGTAGAAGTTATGTGCGCGGAAGCCTGCTATCCAGAACGAGATGAGGCCGATCAGCTCTTCTCCTTAGAGAGTGCAACCGAAGAGGATGCCTATCGCAGCTACCGACGTGTGCCTGAAATCCGAGAGTGGAAGGGCGGAATGCCTATGAATGTCAAGGTATATGTTCACAACATCTCTCCCTATCCCATGTCCCTAGACCAGGGACAACGATTGGGTCGGATATACCCTGTTACCTCTGTCGATATGATGTCCGCCCAAGTAGATGATGCAGCACCACTGGAGCAGACCACGGAAATGGCCTTTGACTTCGGGGAGTCCGCCTTGTCCGCTGCATGGAGGGGACTTCAGACTGCCAAGTTGGAAGAACGGAAGGACGTATTTTCCACGAGTGAAATGGATGTGGGCTGTAGCTGAAATGCCCAACACACTATCCGGCTAAGTGACACCACCCCGTTTCAGGACCGATCCCGTCATATTGCCCCTCGAGACGTGGAGGATGTGAGAGACGTGTTACGAGAGATGGAAACAGCGGGCATTGTGACTGAATCCCATAGCCCCTACGCATCGTCGATTGTGGTGGTGCGGAAGAAAAATGGGTCGGTGCGATTGTGTGTCGACTACCGGATCCTGAACAACCATACCATACCTGATCAGTATACACTGCCACGAATTGAAAAATTCTCAATGCACTGTCGGGAAGTCAGTGGTTCAGTGTCTTGGACTTGAGGTCTGGGTACTACCAGGTGCCTATGAGTGCAGAAGACCAGGAGAAGACAGCTTTCGTATGCCCCCTTGGCTTCTACCAATTCACTCCCATGCCCCAAGGTATTTGTGGAGCTCCAGCAACGTTCCAACGGTTGATGGAGAAGACAATCAGAGACATGAACCCGCGGGAATGTCTCGTCTATCTGGATGATATCATTGTCTTTGGCAAATCTTTGGAAGAACATGAGGCACGGCTAATGAAGGTGTTGGATCGACTGGGGCAAGAAGGTCTGAAGTTATCCTTGGATAAATGTCGGTTCTGTCGTACCTCGGTTACCTACGTGGGACATATAGTATCCGCTGAGGGGATAGCCACGAATCCCGCCAAAATTGAATCGGTGATGGAATAGCCAAGACCCGGAAACGTTATGGAGCTCCGCTCATTCCTAGGATTCTGCGGATACTACCACCGTTTTGTAGAGAGGTATTCCAGTAGGACCAAAGTTCTTAACAATCTTCTCAAGATATACCCAGAAGATACGGGGCGACCTGCTACATTGGCGCGATTGCAGTTCGACGACAAGTGGACAGACACCTGTGAACAAGCATTCCTTGATCTGAAGAAATGTTTAACAGAGACACCCGTTCTCGCGTACGCCGATCCCAAACTAACCTACGTCCTTCATGTGGATGCAAGCCTCAACGGGCTAGGAGCAGTACTCTATCAGAAATATCCGGCCGGTCTCCGACCAGTGGCCTATGTCAACCGCAGTTTAACCCCCAGTGATCAGAACTATCCCGTTCATAAGCTAGAATTCCTCGCCCTTAAGTGGGCAATTGTGGATAAGCTCCATGACTACCTGTATGGGGTCACCTTTGGAGTGCGTTCAGACAATAATCCGTTGACATACATAATGACGACTGCAAACTGGACGCTACAGGCCATCGATGGTTAGCAGCCCTTTCAAACTACAGGTTTACCTTGAAGTACAAGCCTGGGCCGCTAAACATTGGAGCTGATGCCCGATCTAGAAGGCCAGGTCTAGAGGCCACTCCGGATGATGACATTTGGGAAGAAATTCCTGTGCCAGGAATGCGAGCCATGTGCAACACAGCTGCTATATTTCCCACTAAAGTGGCCTTCTCTGAATTACGTGTCATGGATTTCTTGGGATGTCAATCCAAGGCTCTACCTGCTGCCTACTGTGACCCCGATGGGATGAACGTCACCCCTGATAAAATTATCTTGTGGAAAGATATGATACAATATCAGGTAAGGGACCCTGTGGCGGGCCTTATCCGGCAGGCGGTGCAGAAAAACAAGCTTGATATGCTGAAGCGTGCTACCAGTGACCTTGTGGCGATTCTCATGCGAGAAGCTGACAAATTCCAGCTGGACAACGGTCTACTCTATCGGTTGGTACAGTATCATGACCATCCAGAGAGGAAACAATTGGTCCTACCCCGATACTTACATTATCTGGTCCTGAAAGCCTTACACGATGAACATGGCCATCTGGGCATAGAAAAGGCCTTTGGGTTGGTGCAAGATCGGTTCTTCTGGCCATGGATGCATGAATCAGTGGAGCGACACTGTCGTCGGTGCTCCCGATGCATCCAGCGCAAGGTATAGACAGTACGGTGCATGGTGATATTATCCATGCCGGAATTCACCCCACGCGTAGGCAGACGTCACATCAGATCAGGCGGATTCAATCCTGTTATCTTGCTGCACCCGTGGGCTGGAGCCCCGGGCAGGTACCTATAGTAGTGCACTAACACTTCAAGGGATAGCGCTATCTCCAACACATTGGGTGGGTTTGGACATAAGGGACATCAGGGAATTGGTGCCCAGCACCCATGTACTTTGGGGGATACCTATGTTGCTGTGTGCACCAGGTGAAATTCTATGTGTATTGTTATATGCATCATGCTGTGTGGTACAGAGTACAGAGGTTAATAGTTATAGTAAAACGGTTGCTAGCATATACTGTGTGCGTGTATTATTATTATTGTTGTTCCTGTAAGAGGACCATCCCACTCTGGTGGGAACCCTTACAGGTGGAGGCGCTGTATCCGAATAATCAGGTAACCCCAGGCTCCCAGCGGCGGAGGTTCAGGCCTTCTGTGAGCCTATCAGGTAACGCACCACACCCGGTAACACAAGTGTATTTCCACATATGGTCCCCAGCTGCGATTGGGGGTAGGGGGGAAAAAGGTGTTACATTTGGAGGCGCTGCTGAGATTTCAGACCTGGGGTGCTCTATTAAAGTCCAAATTTAGCTGTTGCATTCGCCACCATGTTCTCACCGTCCAAGCAACAAGTGCGCGTCTGGACGCTGGAACTAGACGAGTTCCCCCGCCATGTGCTTGCGGTGGGGGATGTGCCCACAGGCATTCCCTCTCAGGAAGTCATTACTCGGGTCAGATCCCTTCCCGGGTTTGCTCAAGCCCGCCAAATTTGTCGGAAATGGAACCCCACATACCGCTGGTACATACTCCTTACAGCCACCCGTTATGAAGTAAGGGAGAATATCACCCCGGCCGCTCTACATTTTCCGGGGGCCTTGCCTCCGGGGTGTCATGTCATTTTTTCTGAACTACCTCGGTCAATACCGGCCCAAATACCCCACCCAGATTCCACTCCAGGTCCCCATCTGCAATTGGGGGGGGGGGCAAAAGGTATTACACATACTAAGGGGCTTACTATATACATTGATGCAGAAGATCAGGCTGTTTTAAAATGAAATTCCCCATTGAAGTTAGTAGGGAATTTCAGTTGAAAACGACTGCTTCGGCGGATATGAAATAAGCCCCGAAACATCTTAAGTAATAAACAACAAAGATTGAGGGTAACATACTGACAGAATCTCTTGATGTTCGTATGAGTCTCAAAAACCGGATTATGAATATACCCCACTGAATAAGACAGAAAGTATAAAACTATAGAAGTTAGGGAATAATAATAACTAGCTGAGAGACCCGGCATTGTCCGGACAGGAGGGGGGGGGGACAGTGGACAGGAGGGGGGGACAGTGGACAGGCCTGGAGGGGGGGCAGTGGACAGGCCAAGAGGGGAGGCAGTAGACAGGCCAGGAGGGGGGGCAGTGGACAGGACAGGAGGGGGGGCAGTGGACAGGAGGGGGGAGTGTGGACAGGAGGGGGGGGACAGTGGACAAGAGGGGGGAGGACTGCGGAATGTCCGGCGATCGGAACAGGCTGCTCTGCCCCTCCCCCCATGCCCATCTCCCAAGGAGTGCAGTGGGCAAGTTGACCAGAGGGAACTGCATGTCCCGCATAGCTGCCACTGCCCTGCTCCCCCCTGTTGAAGGGGGAAGGTGCGCCGAAAGGGAAGGTAAGCCGCGGGTGAGGGGGTGAGCCGGCAGCAGCTACAGCATTGTTGTGGCTTGTGGGAAGGCTGGAGGGTCCCCGTGTCCCCCCACCTGGGGGTGGGAAATGGAGGGGGGGTTGGAAGTCGAATGGGAGGGTGGTGTATTGTAAAATGGGGTGGTGGTATAAAAGGTTGTGTGATTCCATTTTTGGTGGCTGCTAAAAGAGTAAAAGGCAGGTCAGGTCAACGTCAGAGAAAGCTGCATGGGGGAGGAGGGTGAGCCGGAGGCAGCTACCGCATTGGTGTCGCTTATGGGAAGGCTGGAGGCTCCCCGTGTTCCCCCCCACTGGCCTCCCGAGGGGACAGTCAGCCGCGCTTCCCCCATGTGGCCAAGCAGGGTTAAGGGTGCCGCGAGGGGGGAAGGTGCACAGAGGGGGAAGGTAGCAGGGAGGTGATGGTGGGGGGGGAGCCAGCGGGGAGGTGAGCTGTGGGTGAGGGGGGGTGATGGTGAGTGGGGGTGATGGTGGGGGGGAGCCAGCGGGGAGGTGAGCTGTGGGTGAGGGGGGTGGGAGGGATGATGATGGGGTAAGCCAGCGGGGAGGTGAGCTGTGGGTGAGGGGGGGTGATGGTGGGGGGGAGCCAGCAAGGCGGTGAGCTGTGGATGAGGGGGTTGGAAAGTGGGTTACACTTACCAAATTCAGTGTGTGATAATCCGCAGGGGGGTGACAGTCTCAGGAGGTGATGGTGGGGGGGGAGCCAGCAGGGAGGTGAGCTGTGGGTGAGGGGGGGTGATGGTGAGTGGGGGTGATGGTGGGGGGGAGCCAGCGGGGAGGTGAGCTGTGGGTGAGGGGGGTGGGAGGGATGATGGTGGGGGGAAGCCAGCGGGGAGGTGAGCTGTGGGTGAGGGGGGGTGATGGTGGGGGGGAGCCAGCAAGGCGGTGAGCTGTGGATGAGGGGGTTGGAAAGTGGGTTACACTTACCAAATTCAGTGTGTGATAATCCGCAGGGGGGTGACAGTCTCAGGAGGTATGGTGAGAGTCTGTGGCAGTATGTGTGTGTATGTGTGTGTCACAGTGGAGTAGGTGATGTCACTGTACCTTTTGGCCAATGAGAGTCGTGTGGGAGGCTGACTATGGGCCAGCAGACACAGGGACCAATGTCTGTGTGTGTATGTGTGTGTCACAGTGGAGCGTACCTCTTGGCCAATGAGAGTCGGGGGGGGGGGCGGGTAGACCCACGGACCAATCAGATTCACCACATCTACTAACAATCTCACAATTTTCAATTATATAGATGTATAGATGAGTTAACAGCGGCATCTCAATACAATACCGACAAAGTGAAGTCCATTGTAAGTGCCTGGTAGCATTGTTAACAGTGTGCAGTTAACACAATTGCATATTTAAACATACAGTACAAGGGTCACTTCAGGGGTAATCACATACAATGAAGCAACACCTAAAGCGTGAGCTGTGGACTTGGGAGTTAGGGTACAATACATCACCTCCTTTTTTTACACACGTTTCAGACCCGGTCATGGAGTGAATCATTCCTGGTGTATTATTATGATCATATATTTGTAATCCAGATTAGGGGTCAGACAGAAGATGGAGAAGAAGGCGATTGATTCGGTGATATCACTCACTGGATAAATAAGCTGCAACAATACATGTTTCTCCAATCTCTTTTTTAAGAAAACTCTACAAAAAAAACAAATCTAATGAAAGTGTATAGAGTGGAAAGTTATAACAACTGTGTTTTTTTTATTTAATTATTTTTACTAAGAACCCAGGTGCTGGGAAATCAGACAACATTCACCCAGTTTTCCAGAAACTCTTGTCGAGAGTCAACCAACCTATGAGTGCATACCAGCTGAAAACTGCCAATACGTTATACAGTGAAAAGAGTTTAAATGTCGTTAAAGTAAGTTTGAATTACAAATATCAGGGATAAATGGTTTGTTTATTCAATAAATGAATACCCTTTCCATTTTGCGCTGAAAGACGCGTTCTTGTTATCATATCATCCTTTATGCTTGTTTTATTAAATAATTGCGCTTTCTGAAATGTAACATTTATAAACTCATGCCCATGATCCATCTCTTACAAATATGCGAGCAATCACAATGCCATCTTGAGCCCTCCGCTTTGGAAGCAGGACTTCAGGGCCATATTCACAAAGCGGGGATACGCCATAAGACACGTTAAGGCCCATTCACCTAAATATGGATCTCAGTCTTGTCTTTGTTACATTTAATTATGCATCAAGTTAAACAATCTTAATTGTTAAGACCATTGAGTCATTTCCTAGATTGTATGTGGAAAGTATAGCAAAAATGGCACTATTGCCTACACAGACACACACAGCATGTCCCCCAAGGTTTAAAGTCCAGAAAGGGTGCACTCACAGTACTAGTAGACACAATGCCCCAGGTGACCAAGAGCAACAGTCCAGCGCATGCAGGGAACCCGCAGATACTGTATCAGAAAACAGAAAACAGTGGCACTCGGTAGTCTTCAAAATGAAAAAAAAGAGTTTAATAAACAAGGATCAACATTTCGATCCACACAAGAACCTTTGTCAAAAGTTCTTGTGTGGACCAAAATGTCGATCCTTGTTTATGAAATTATTTTTTAAGTGAAACTTCTTTCCTGGAACCTAGTAAAATTTCATGGCACAAATCTCCTTCATGGAGACGGAAGTGCGTAATGGAAGGAACGTCATTGGACTGTGTTGGCCGCATCGCAAAGAAGCGGACATCGCCGCATGCATGCGCAGAAGCGGCCGCTGCCAGCACATGCGCAAAAGCAGCTGTCGCTGCCAGCGCACGCACAGAGATGGCAGGTGCCACCAACACATGCACAGAAGTGGCCAGCACCACCACCGTATGCACAGAGACGGCCAGCGCCACCAGAGCATGCGCAGAGGCAACTGTTGTTGCCAGCGCATGCACAGAGATGGCAGGTGCCACCAACACATGCACAGAGGTGTCCAGCACCACCAGCGCATGCCATAAACGTCCAGCGCCACCAGCGCATGCGCAGAACGAGGGAGAGACAGACAGACACACTGAATAACTAATATATAGCTCCCATAGTAATCAGAAAGATTCCAATGAATAGAGACCATGTGAAAGTTGTACAAATTAACAATTTCCACTGCTATCAGATGGGGAAAGGAACAAAGTAGCTTCAGTATCCAGCTATAAAATATGGAAAATGTACAATAAATATAGAACACCCAATAGACGAGTGCATAATCCATTCCAAAGCCTTACTCAGAAGCCTCTGCTCGTTCCCAAAACACAGAGACTATACAATAATATACACAATTTCACTGACAAAAGACAAAGAAGTTTCACTTAAACTGCACGTGCTCAGCACTCACCCTTTTTTTTTCATTTGAAGACCACTGGAGTGCCACTGTTTTCCCCTAGGTTTAAAGCAAGGGGGTCACCGGTGCTAAACCACGTTAATTTCAGCTCCAATGACCCTTGCTCTGGGGTCCCTTCCCCAAGATTCTTACTGTACATCTGACGATGATGTCACTATCTCTTACATGTTTAAAGGTCTCACATCAGGCAGGCCAATAGGAAGCCGCAAGGGATGACATCGCAGTTTCCTATTGGCTTGCAGGACTCTGGACCATTAAACAGCCATATTGTGTAAGATAGACGTATCTTGGGCTGTATTGCAGTTCAGCTCCGTAGACCCTCTGCTTCAAACCTAGTAAAAAATAAAAATAAACCAAGAGGTAAATCACTTTAATGAGTGAACATTCTGAGGGCTGTATATCCAAGTTTTGCAGATATAATATTGTGGTAAAAAAACAACAGAGATTTATATTTTTTTAAATACCCTATTTTTAAAGGTATTTTTTTTTTAATGGTATCTGGTGCTGTTTTTTGCTCATGTAATGCACCCATTTTCCTCGAGAAATGTTCTGTGTGACTCCTATTACTAAACTAATTGTCCTATCTCTGATGTTATTGAATTTAAGGTAAACACAATCCACATAGCAAAATAATTTTCAAGAACATATGACATTAAGACATAGCAAATGGTATTTAAAAAAAAAAAAAAACTCTTTGGATATGCTAATGCCAAGGTAGACATTTCCATCAATTCCAAGCTTCGTTTCACAGTAAAAAAAAATGTCCATTAGATGACTTTGCCTGCTAGTGGAAACAGCATTTTAAGCCAGTCAATGGGAAAACCTGATCAGGAGGTAAGTGAATAAGGTTTTTGTTTTTTTTAATGCATGATGGAACATGTTTATGGTAAATTTAAGTAAATCATGACTCCGACATATAACACACCATCTCTGGGGATTTGCACACAATTAAGCTCCCGCACAGAGGCATATAAGGCACAACGTGGTATGAAAGGTTATGGAAATAACATGTCTGGATGATGTTTCACAAATACAAGCATTTGCACACCTTTTTTTTTTTATTTGCACCAACATTACAATGAAGAAAGTATGAACTTTTCTTGCATCCCAGGAATACATGCAGCTGATTCAGAAATATTATCACGCAGAGGTACAAGCTGTTGATTTCGTGGCAGCTGCGGATGATGCCAGAAAGAAGATTAATTCCTGGGTGGAAGGACAGACAGAGGGTGAGCACATCTCCTTTGCCTATTTATAAATGTAGTCCCCTTTTGCTATGACTAAGGGAACCACGCATGCTGATTACCTGTTTTGCTCACAGGAGGCATAACCCTCCGCCACTGGGAGCCTGGGGTGAACTCTTTCTTCCTTAGGTACTGCACCTCCTCCTATGAGGGATCCCAGCATAGCGCGATAACCCCTCACAGGAACCGATTACAGTGAAGAGTAATACACACAGGTATATAACAATGTTTTACTAACACACGCCCATATAGCACTAACAATACAATAACACCTACAATGATAATGCCCCAATGCGATACTCACACAATACCCCAACACCCCGGTGTGGTTCCCCCAAAGTACTGAGGGTGCCCTAGGCACCTAAACACCCGGCATCTGTAAGGCAGTCCCACCCAAAGTGTATGGAGTAGCGCTATCCCTATGTGAATTTGCTGGTGCACTTTACCTCCCTGGGCACTCCTGTACCCAG
Organism: Ascaphus truei; assembly: GCF_040206685.1. NCBI lineage: Eukaryota > Metazoa > Chordata > Amphibia > Anura > Ascaphidae > Ascaphus > Ascaphus truei. The sequence goes on along the minus strand of NC_134484.1, from coordinate 202,360,591 downwards.
GTACTGCTGATAGATAAAAGGGGCAGGCAGGTCCCATGGCATGGGGCTTCCAACATAAATCCCCTCACACCTTATCCAAGTCCACCGCGTTGGGTGAGCTCCAGCTGGAGTGTCTCACCTTCAGAGTCTATAGGGCCCTTGACCAGGTCCCAAGCCGCAGGGCATCGCGTGGCCGTACGGTCACCTGTGTGGTACTACTGCTGTGCGCTAAGGGGAAGCATCCATATCTGGGGCCTTCTCTACAACACACACAACCTAGAAGGTGCTCAGGGCCTAGCTGGGGTATGCGGGGGAAGTCTGGCCTAGTCCCCGGGACACTACCTCTCCCCTCTGCTGCCTCCGTCAGAATGCTTGTGGGGCCGTTCGCGCCAAACTACCTTCTCCTCCCTGCATTCGACCCTTAGGATGCTGGGACATGTAGTCCCATGCGGAGCCGTTTACAAGATGGTCACTGCAATGTTACACTGCGCATGCGCGAGGCATTATACTGCGCATGCACAAGAACCAACATTGGCCCCTTGCACACTGGGTCCACCGCAGAGCTCCAGCAGCCGACCACCCCTGTAGCATCCGACCACCCCTGAAGCTTCCCTCCCTGCACCCTGGATAAGAGGGGAGCTCGGCTACATAAAATAAAATGCTTCAATAAAAAAGTCAATACAAACTATGTTTTTACAAAAGCTTTAGTAGAGAATGGCACACAGAAGATTATTTTATTTTTTTAGCCCTGCCATACAGAAAGTTAGTATGCCGGGTAAAGTCTGTTTTTTCCGAACTACAGTATACCCTGCAAGCGATTGCTCCCATTTCTCCCCCCTATCTCGCTACAGTATAATTATGTTCTGGGGGCTGGTCGCCGGATATTCCACACTATAGTAACACTAACTACAATGAAAATAAAAATCACCATACTTTGTTGCATCTTCTAACTCGCTCATATGTAATATAAGATTTCATACACAACAGCATGTGATTTATTGTAATGACCCTTCCATTGTTTGAAACTACACATGGGAAATATAGGCTTTAGTGCACAGAAGGCTTATTTTAGAACCACCACCTTGTGTTTGGGGAAATTTTAAAGTATATGTTATTTCCATTTAGTTACTTATTTAGCCAGAAGAATCAAATTGCTGCTTTCTTTTGTAGATATATTTACTTTAGATATTTTTTTCAAAGTATTGCTCCTACTGAATTAAAGTGTAGCTTATCTCTTTGCAGTAGGAAACAGCGAACAGTCCCCCCCCCCCCCCACCTTATCTTTACATCCCTCTAATTTTCTTTTGTGGCAAAGCAGCAGAAATGATGCATTGATACTGAGAGTAGGTCATTTAAAGATGAAATGAACTCGTCTGTTCCTACCTTATTGTGCAGTCTGTTTCATGTTTTACTAGACATGGAAATCATGGCTTCACGGGGAGAGGAGCATGACAATTTAGCATTTAGCTGTAAAACCTTCAACAATTCAAAATGTCGTAATCTCCATCAAGAATGATAGTCATTAAAAAAAAGGTCATGCCGTTTTATTCCAACATTTATTGATACAACTACAGTAGTTTCAAAAGAAGCTGAATGGTTCCAACAAACACTGATATCTGGGCTGGCAATTTGGCAACTGATAGGCAAGATATTTTAGAATGGCGACCGTATTGATTTACTTATTATTTTTTACCAAAATCCTGTGCTTCCCCGTTTAGCTTTTCTTCTTCTGACACCAACTCCTCGACCAACTTCTACTCCAACTCCTTGTGCTGAGCCTCCAAGTCCCTTTTCATTTGTTCATGGCATCACTGAAGCTCGGCATCAGAGTCCTTAAGCTCCTGAACTTTTTCTTTGACCTTTATCTTAAAGATGTGCTCCATTTCCATCCCCGTTTTCTTCATCTTGGCCACATGTTCCCTTCTCTCCTCTTCCAACTGGAGCCAGAGGGTTCATCAGACTCTCTCTTTCTTATCTCAGTCCACTCTCTGGGCAACCCTACAACTTCTCCAGCACAAGCATCTGCTCTTTTCCCTACCAGACAACTTGCTCCAGTCAGTCTGATCCCTGTCAGCTGGTGTTATCACCAAATCAACTGTGTCAAATTTTGTTAGCTGCCCTTGGTTTTTGTTAGCAACTCAATTATTAGTTGCAGCAGTTGACAATTATTTACTCCTGTACAATAGTTCTCATAATGTACATGTATTAGTAACCTCTTTGAGATCTTGCATATGAGTTCTTATTAAGATGTTTACAGAATAGTGAAATCACAGTGCTTACTGTTGGACATTTCTACAACTCCCCAAGAATATTGTATTCCTCTTACCCTTTTGCCACTGCACACTACACAAGGTTATCTGGCACCTGACATCTGACCACAGATTCTGCATTCAAGTATTCTTGACATTTACTGTGAATGTAGTCAATAACCAGCTGCCAACATTTACTATTATCCACAGTATCTCTGAATCCGGGTGTGTCTACTATTGCGAGGAGCAGTAAGATTCCTCCTTCTGTGATTAGAACCGTTGACTGTTCAACTTGCACAGGTTTTTTTAATTCTGTGTAATGGATTGGGATCATTTGGGGCATATTTCCTTTAAGAAGAGGTAATTGATGAGCTCTGATTTACCCAGACAAGATCAACCTACTTCCATAAGTGTGAGAGACTGGCAAACCCTACATATCCTTCAAGGGTCTTCTGTTGAGCTATCACTGATATTATCCTACAAATAAGAAGCCCTCTCCATATTAACCAATCCCATTCTACAAACAGGGCCTTCTCTTTATCCCCTAACCCCCACCTACTTTAGACACAAGGTCCCCCTCTTTATCTCCTCTCTTTTGGCTGTTACAGTTAATTTTGATGACAAACTTGTATTTTTTATCAAAAGAAACCTGGCTAATAAGATCACAAAAATCACTAAAGTCCAACTACCAGTTCTCCAGGGGGGGGGGGGAATATTTTGCTAGGATTTCCCTTATTCTCCTTGCCACTCTAAAGATGTTGATTTTTACTTGTATAGTGATCAAACTACATTTTACTTTTAAACAGTAATTCATAGTAGTGAAACATTTGTGTACCCATAGGGTAATTTCATCTGACAAGTTGAAGGCTTAAGCCTGCAAATGCTTTTGTCATATATGGAGGGAGGAAGAGTATTAATTCCAATGTAGGCTTTCTGTCACCCCTACTCAAGCACAGCTTAAAGCTTTTTAATTGCTCTCCTTTCTTGCTGGCGGCCTGAGTTTATAACTATTTACTCTGACTGGCTAAATGCATATAGCTTGCACCATGTTGCCAAAACTCCCTGCAGACTCAGTGCCTGTGCCTACAGTATGTCCAGTAGAATCCAGCTCAACCTACCAGCTAGTCAGACTCAGATGCTTCTGCATTGTCAGCCTGGCTAGCATTTATTTGATTGTGTTGTCCTATTATGTTGATTTGGGCCAGCATTCTGCCTGCTGCGCCTGTCTATAAATGTAATATCTGTGGCTTTTGATGCTCCTCTTGCTGATCTCTAGTGAATTCCCTTCCCATGCCTTTCCTCTTCGATCCTTCGCATACACCTACCACCGACATTCACTTTACATCTAACCTTCCTCCCTCCTATAGCCTGGCCAACCTACCCTTCTTTCTCCCACTGTGCCTCCAAGGGTCCAGATATGTGATGCCAGCAGTGTGATGTTCTCCTATCGGCTGAAGGAATACTGCAAACACTGTGCGCCCTCACCTGCCTCTTCAAGTCTTAACCAAGTTGTCCACTGCCCTGTCTTTCCCCCAACAGGATGTCTTTGGCAAACTGGTGGTGTTCATTTCGCACTGTGACTCTCTTTTGAGATAGGAGAAACGCCAAAGTTCTCCAAATCAGTAGAGTTCTTTATATTACTTCTACACACACACACGTAACAAATGTTGCTTTTATTAAAAATGTAACTTGACAAACTGGCAGAGTTTGGCATGGTAGATCACACACACTGCTAAATAAATAATTCATGAATCATTTTTCTTTCCCTAAAATTAGCTTACCTTCCTTTCAATACCTGCTAAAAATCATGGCACATACAGTATTCAAGATCCAAGACACTCAAGGTATATACTTGATCACGCAAAAACACATCTCACATAGACTACTCATTTTATTTATACCATGTAACATAATATACAAAAGAAATGTAAAAAATATTTCTTAGAACACTTGATTAAATTTAGCATCCATGTCTGTTGCTTCTTCTTTCAAGGAAAAATCAAGGATCTTTTGCCTTCGGGTTCTGTCGACTCAGTGACAAGACTGGTCTTGGTAAATGCAATTTACTTTAAAGGAAACTGGGAAAATAAATTCCCAGAAGAAAACACAGAAGAGAAACCATTTAGAATGAGCAAGGTATGATTCCATGTTCTGATGATGATGGTGTTATACAGTATGGATATCAATGTTAGAAAGCAATGAAAACTATCTGTGTAAGAAAAAAATAATCAAAGATGTATAACTTTTTTTGAAAAATGGTGTCTTCTTCTTTGTACAGACTAAAAGTAAGCCAGTCCAGATGATGCACCAGGAGAATACGTGTAATATGTTTTACATTGAGGATTTAGAGACAAAGGTGCTTGAACTTCCATATATTAATAAAGAATTGAGTATGATAATATTACTGCCGGATGATATTAAAGACAACTCCACTGGTCTGGAACAGGTGAGGCTAGTTTATAATTAAGCATTGATGTGCGAAATAAGGCAGTGATTCTTAAACTGCAGCCTGTAGAGCACAAATGGTCCTCAAATAATTGCAGGATTCCCTTAAGGTACGCTTTCTCCATTTTTTTTGTTCATATAGCCAACTTTGTGATCCCTTGAGATAACAGGACATCCTGTTATAACTGAAAATCTCAGTCTCCGCAGGATTGAATGGCAGTGATGTCACAGCATATCACACCATAGGGAGCAATGAAGACTTCTACATTTATAGACATTTTATGTGTATAAATAAATATATTAGGATGGTGGTCATCCAAATGAGCCTTAAAGCAGTAATCACACAAACATTAAGTATTTTTGTTTACTCTATATGAAACAGAGGGTGCAGTGGAGATAATCCTTCAGCACTTATAGCTCCAGACCCCACCCCACCCGATTGCTGAGATATTACACTTTTAACTTTTGCAGGTAGATGTAAAGAAACACAAACTTGGCTAAGGGGTCACCAATTTAGAAGCAGCAATGCCCTCTCACGAAGATGTCACGGCTTGCCCGCTAAAGTGGTGTTCACCACAGGGGCAATTTTGTTTCGGCAAGACAATCGGTTTAAAAAGGGAATCTCAAAATGAAATATCTCTGGAACCAGAGCTCCTCATAGCCTGGAGAACCATTGTTCAATTCTAGGGGACCCCATCTTTCTTTCAAATGAAGATAATATATATATATATATATATTACTGCTACAACACTAATGTAGGGCAAAAGATTTGTTTATTGTGTCCAAAATGCACACAGGCCTGATGTTTCAGTCTCCAGGGGGACCTTCTTCAGGGATTACATACCTGCTAGGAACAACACAATACCCTAAAAAGGCGTGAACATACAATAACAGGGACGGGGTGGGACCATGTTGCTAAGCAACGACAGGTAAATTACAGCAACAATCAGGTGCATGCGGGTAAAAAGTAGGGGAAGGCAGAGGACTAGGTAAGGTCAGGCATCAGTGCAACTGCGAATATATGTATCAAAAGCAATTTGTAACGGTTATCTGTCTGTATACTGATTAAAAGCTGTCATAATCACAACATTGTCAGCCTTGTTTCATTATTATATCAACTCTCCACAAAATCCAGAAGGAGCAGGATCACCCAAAAGGAAAAAATAAAATATATAGTGTGTACTGTTTAAGAAAATGGGGGTTATCTTGGTGGAATCTTGGCTCATATGTTAGCCCACTTACAGTAAGTAGATAAATAAACAGCCTTCTCCAACTGTGGCATAAACTTTTTTTTCTTGTATAGATGAGTGTAGATGTTTCCTCATGATAAGGGACACATGGTAACTTGCATTTGAGAGAAAATCTTTGCTTGACGTCACAATCAGAGCGGAGAACGGTCTCAGATCGGCGTATCAGAGGGAACCCACCAGCAGTGCCAGGAATGGTCCCAGGGAACAACCATCGCTTGTGCCAGATCACGAATGTATAGTCAATATATAGTCAACACTATCCTGCTCTCACTATCTCTATCTTTCCCCTCCTCCACTGAAGAACAAGATAGTGTGGACTATACATTCGTGATATTGCACAAAAGCGGCGGCTATTCCCTGGGACCATTCTTGGCACTGCCCACGGGCTCTTCCCAATGTGCTGATCTGAGACTCCGCTCTGATTGTGACGTCAAGCAGAGATTTTCTCTCAAATGTGAGTTACCATGTTTCCCTTATTCTGAGAGAACATCTACACTAATCTATAGAAGAAGGCTGTTTATTTATCTACTTACTTTAACATATGAGCCAAGATTCCACCAAGATACCCCCCACCCGTGTTCTTAAAAAGCACACACTATATATTTTCTTTTTTCCTCTTGCGTGATCCTGCTCCTTCTGGATTTTGTGGAGAGTTGATTGAGGTAGAGGACTTTTGGAAACAAGTCCTTACCAGAGATTTTTTTTTAGCAATATTCACCCAAGCATTTATTTGTTCACTTATCTATCACTTGATTAATTCAATCTAATAATCACTTGTATGTTGTGTGAAAGCGTCGCCTAATATCACTTTTTTGGTGTTCGTTATTATATCAGACAATGATACCCTAGGACATAACCTGGGGGTTTGCACATTTATCTATCAACCTAAGATGATACATTTAAAACAACATAGCACATATTAGTAGGGACGAAGTGATTCTTTAGCCCCCTTACAGCATGCTATAAAGGTGCCGTTATGTCAAGAAACAGAAACTAGCCGATCAGATCAACTACTAAGGATCTATATTGGATTTGCTACTAACTTTGGCAGGTTATGCTGTGCCACACAGCTCGCTGCAGCTCTGCTACTGCTGAGAAATTCACTTTCTAACTGCTGATTGAGAACTTCCTCCTTAACTGGCTGACACTGAATGCTGTGGGAAACAGCTCATTAAGATATACAGATCGCATTTGTTTGATCCGAACACTGAGACACATTTTTATATGTATTATCACTGTTGTGGATTTGAACAGGGATAGTTTCTGTTTCTTTACTTTACTGCACCTTTACAGCCCACTGCAGTGCAGGTACCAATTTCTAACCTTACATTGAATGCTTTCCCTTGTGTGCTGACATTGGAAACAGCTCATTTAGGCTGCGTTTATAGTAGGTGCGACGGTGTACGCGATTTCGCGCGCTGCACGAACAAAATTCAGGAGCTGATACGGGCCGGCCATCGTATCGCGCAAGCGTGATGAAGCGCAACCGTGCGGCAGATTTCTCAAAAGACAAATAATTTGGTTTCTTCGTGTAGTGGCCGCGTCTAGTGAGTGGTTTAGCCAATGAGGGCGAACCAGCCTGGTGACACATCCGCCATGCCTCTGCCATGCCTCCCCATTGACTCAAGCCTTGGTGCACCCATTCCTACTAATATGTGCTAAATTGTTTTATATGTACAGTACCACATTAGGTTGATAGACAACCCCCAGGTTATGCACAAGGGCAGTGATTTTCAACCATTTTTTGGTTTAGAAAAGCTAGAATTAGATTGTGAAATTCTGGGGAACCCCAACTCCCCCCCCCCCCTCGTCTCTTTCTCTACCCTATCTCCCTTCTCCACTCCTCTCGGTTCCCCCCTTACACTCCTTCCCTCTTCTCCCCTACACCATCCCTCTTCCCCCTTATGCTCTCCCACCCCCCCCTAATGCTCTCTCTACCTCTGTCACACTTGCCTCTGATCCGCGCGGAGACCGACTCAGGGAAGCACCACGGGGCAGAGTCATGCGCCCACGCACTGCCAGGGCAGTGCAGGCGCAGCGGCGTGATGGCGGAGCTCCGCGAGACGCATCGCGCACGCGCACGGGTTGCTCGGCAACCAGGAAGCAGGAGAACGTGAGGGAGCTGCTGGAGCCTCCCACAGGCGGAGACTTGCTGAGTAAACCGCATGACGTCATCACGTCGCGACGCGCATCGCGCACGCGCGCGGGTTGCCCGGCAACCAGACCTAGCATCAGGAAAGCCTAATTGCAAGCTGTTTTTGATCAGTGTCTCTCTGACACCATTGGTGGACCAGTACACACCCCTGCAAGGTAATTGGACCCTTCCCACATATATACCTGCTTCTGCCTGTCCTTCATTGCTGAGCATAAACTCCTGTTTATGCATTGTGCTCACCGCTGCTGTCTAGTTTTGTCTTGAACTTTGTCTGACCTGTTTGACCCTGCCTGTTACTTGGATTTCTGCACTCTCCAGCACTTTGACCCCGGCTTCGTTACTCGACTACTCTACCTTCTATTTACCCAGGACCTTGGCTACGAAACTCTACCTACCCGGACTCTCCAACCCTGGAACACGGCAAGTACCCTGACTACCCTGACCTCTCCAACCCTACGACGCGGTACGACTAGGACTACGCATTCCGGACAGGACTGCATGGTTGTGGGTCGGTGCCTATCAATCCCCACCTCAGCCCCGCGGTCTTCCGTCCTGTTTGTGGTGAGCGCAGCGTGACAATATGCTCAGCCCAACAAACATGGACGCCGCTGAGGTAGCCCGACGCTTAGACACCCATGAGGAATGCTTCCGGCAACTTACCGGCTCATTTACACTAAAAGAACAACTAGTTTCCCAACTTAAACAAGACGTGGATACCCTGACTGAACAAGTTAGACGTCTAACAGTATCTACCACCAACCCCGTTCCACTCGCAGCCACTCCTGCACTTATCACACCTACCTCCGAACCACGACTACCTGCGCCCAACCGTTATGCAGGGGATCCCAGCGGTTGTCGGGGGTTTCTGAACCAGTGTTTCATACAGTTTGAACTAATGCCCTCTCGCTTTCCGCTTTCTCGTACTAAGGTCGCATACATAATCTCCCTGCTGACTGACGCCGCCCTGGCATGGGCTTCTCCTATCTGGGAGCCACGCCCAGATTTGACCTCTGACCTTACTCTCTTCATCACCGAATTTAGAAAGGTGTTTGACACCCCAGGGCGTAAGGTTACGGCTGCATCCACTCTGCTTAATATTTCTCAGGGAGACCGTACTGTGGCTCGTTATGCTCTGGACTTCCGGACGGTGGCGGCCGAGACCGGCTGGAACGATGTGGCTCTATCTGCAGTCTTCTGGCAGGGCCTGTCCGAATGGTTGAAGGATGAATTAGCAGCTCTGGATCGTCCCGCTGGACTTGAGAACCTGATAGACCTGTGCATCCGGATGGACCAGCGCCTCCAAGAGAGAAGGATGGAGAGAAACAAACACCCCCGAGGTATACAATCGTCTTCTTTGTCTACCATAGGGCCTCTACTCTCCACAACTCCTGCCCTAGATGAACCCATGCAGCTGGGAGGGACTAGCCTTTCGCCTATCGAGAGGCAACGAAGAAGACGAGCGGGACTATGCCTCTACTGTGGCAATAACGGCCACCTGGTATTCAACTGTCCACTGAAGCCGGGAAACGCCAAAGCCCAGTGAGTATAAGGAAGATCACGCTGGGTACTGCTACTCTTCGCCCTCCTCAACCCTCTACGAGGTTTTATCTACCTATCTCCATATCCGGTGAGACCTTCACAGTACAGACACAGGCCTTTCTGGACTCGGGGTCAGGAGGAAACTTCGTGGACCAAAAGTTCGCCTTCAAGAATAAAATACCGTTGGTACCCAAAGATCGACCGGTAGGTCTTGAAGCCATTGACGGACGACCCTTGCAGCCCGCGATCATTTCCTTACAAACCATACCCCTTAACATCATGACTAGCGACTTTCACTCCGAGACTATAACCTTTGATGTCATTCACACCCCCTCCTCAAACATCATTCTGGGACTTCCGTGGCTCCGGATCCACAATCCTGTCATTGACTGGACAGAGGCCACACCACTTCGTTGGAGTTCTTTTTGCTTGGAACATTGCATGTCTGCTCCAAAGGCAGTGGCAGGAATGGAGGTCACGGATCCTGACAGGGTACGGCTGCCGGGGATATACGAAGATTTCCGCGATGTCTTTGACAAACGTCAAGCAGAGGTACTTCCGCCACATCGGACGTACGACTGTCCTATCGATCTTCTACCCGGGGCCATACCTCCCAGAGGAGGGTCATACCCACTATCTATTCCTGAGACCCAGGCCATGAGAACATATATTCAGGAGAATCTCCAGAGGGGGTTCATTAAGAAATCTTCATCACCTGCGGGGGCAGGATTTTTTTTCGTCAAAAAAAAGGACGGAACCCTCAGACCCTGCATTGATTACCGGGGCCTCAACAAACTCACCATAAAAAACCGCTACCCCCTTCCGTTGATAGCCGAACTGTTCGACAAAATCCAGGGAGCCAGGATCTTCACCAAACTGGACCTCAGAGGAGCCTATAATCTGGTTAGAATCAGAGAAGGAGACGAATGGAAGACAGCATTCAATACTCGCGACGGGCATTACGAGTACCTGGTCATGCCATTTGGATTGTGTAATGCTCCTGCGGTCTTCCAAGACTTTGTCAACAACATTTTCAGAGACCTTCTGGACCACCATGTTATAGTATACCTGGACGATATATTAATTTTTTCCAGATCCATGCCGGAACATATGATGCATGTCAAACAAGTCCTGCAGCGTTTAAGAGAGAACCATTTGTATGCCAAGCTCGAGAAATGCCATTTCCATCAAACATCCACCTCTTTTCTCGGCTACATCATATCGGATACCGGTCTTGCTATGGATCCTACCAAGGTCAAGGCGGTACTCGAATGGCCCTGTCCCCTCTCCCTCAAGGCCATCCAAAGGTTCCTCGGTTTCGCTAACTACTACCGGAGGTTCATTCAGGGATTCTCATCGGTAGTAGCACCCATCACGGCACTCACACAGAAGGGAGCTGATCCTACAAAGTGGACTGAGAAGGCCCTCCAGGCTTTTGAGAGAATAAAGACGGCATTCGCCTCAGCACCCATCTTAACCCATCCAGATCCTTCATTACCTTTTTTTTTGGAGGTCGACGCCTCCGATGTAGGAGCAGGTGCTATACTTTCACAGAGAAAGAATCCTCAAGCTCCACTTCATCCTTGTGCATATTTTTCAAAGAAATTTTCCTCCGCCCAAAGGAATTACGATGTAGGTAACGGGAGCTCCTCGCTATCAAGCTGGCTTTGGAAGAGTGGAGGCACTTACTGGAAGGCACACTTCATCCCTATGAAGGGTTTACCCACTGCACCAATGTTATTCGAAGTTTTCATCAGGGAGATCTTCAGGTTGCATGGGTCCCCTCAGGTCATAGTGTCCGATAGAGGATCCCAGTTCATCTCCCGGTTCTGGAGGGCGTTTTGTAAAAATCTGGACGTTACCCTACACTTTTCATCAGGATATCACCCCCAGACCAATGGACAGACGGAACGCACCAATCAGTCTCTGGAACAGTTTTTGAGGTGCTTTATCGCTGACACTCAGGACGACTGGGCGGAACTTCTCCCATGGGCAGAATTCTCCCACAATAATCTACAGAACGAATCATCCCGACAGTCACCATTTATGGTCAACTATGGCTTCCATCCGTCGGCACTTCCTTCCCTCATCTCCAAGTCTGGAGTCCCGGCTGCAGAGGACAGGATTCGCCACTTACAAGACCTATGGCAGAAGATCCATCGGAATCTACAGCACGCTGGTATATTACACAAGAGACAAGCGGATCGTCACCGAAGAGAGGTCCCAGGGTACTCTGTAGGACAAAGGGTTTGGTTATCTACCAAAAACATTCGGCTAAAGGTAGCTTCACCCAAACTGGCACCACGTTTTATCGGCCCTTTCCGCATCACCAAAAGGATCAACCCAGTAGCCTATCGGCTTGAACTGCCAAAAAATATGAGGATTCCTTCTGTATTTCACTCATCCCTTCTCAAACCTTATCATCAAGACTCATCCTCCAAAGGACAATCTAAACCTCCGCAAACCATACTGGTAGAGGGCCAACAAGAATACGAGGTTCAGACCATTCTCAACTCCAGAATATCCAGAGGAGGATTACAATATCTTGTACACTGGAGAGGCTATGGCCCAGAGGAGAGAGAGTGGATTCCTCATCATCAGGTACATGCCAACCGCCTCATCTCTGCCTTCCACCGTAGGCATCCTGAGAAACCATCTCTGGTTCGCCCGGAGGTCTCCCCTCAAGGGGGGGATACTGTCACACTTGCCTCTGATCCGCGCGGAGACCGACTCAGGGAAGCACCACGGGGCAGAGTCATGCGCCCACGCACTGCCAGGGCAGTGCAGGCGCAGCGGCGTGATGGTGGAGCTCCGCGAGACGCATCGCGCACGCGCACGGGTTGCTCGGCAACCAGGAAGCAGGAGAACGTGAGGGAGCTGCTGGAGCCTCCCACAGGCGGAGACTTGCTGAGTAAACCGCATGACGTCATCACGTCGCGACGCGCATCGCGCACGCGCGTGGGTTGCCCGGCAACCAGACCTAGCATCAGGAAAGCCTAATTGCAAGCTGTTTTTGATCAGTGTCTCTCTGACACCATTGGTGGACCATTACACACCCCTGCAAGGTAATTGGACCCTTCCCACATATATACCTGCTTCTGCCTGTCCTTCATTGCTGAGCATAAACTCCTGTTTATGCATTGTGCTCACCGCTGCTGTCTAGTTTTGTCTTGAACTTTGTCTGACCTGTTTGACCCTGCCTGTTACTTGGATTTCTGCACTCTCCAGCACTTTGACCCCGGCTTCGTTACTCGACTACTCTACCTTCTATTTACCCAGGACCTTGGCTACGAAACTCTACCTACCCGGACTCTCCAACCCTGGAACACGGCAAGTACCCTGACTACCCTGACCTCTCCAACCCTACGACGCGGTACGACTAGGACTACGCATTCCGGACAGGACTGCATGGTTGTGGGTCGGTGCCTATCAATCCCCACCTCAGCCCCGCGGTCTTCCGTCCTGTTTGTGGTGAGCGCAGCGTGACAACCTCCCTCTCTCTTTCCCACAACACTCCCTGCCTCTCTCATCCCCCCTAACACTCCCTCCCTCTCTTTTTTCCCACAGACACCCTGCCTATCTCTTCCCCCTCACATTTCCTCGCTCCCGTCTCTTCCCCCTCACATTCCCTCCCACTTTCTTTCTTCCCCACTCAAATCTTTTCCTCTTCAATCGACCACTCTCTGTTCCCCCCTGACGCTCCCTCCCCTCTGTTTCTTTCACCCATCCCACTCTTCTTCCTCTCTCTTCCCCCTCTAACACTCCCTCTCTCTTTCCCTCTAACACTCCCTCCCTCTTACTTCCCCCCTTACACTCCCTCCCTCTCTTTTTCCCACATGCCCTCCCTCTCTCTCTCCCACTCACATTTGTTCTCGCTCTGTCACTTCCCCCTCACATTCCTCTATCTCTCTTTCCCTCTTACACTTCCTCCCTCTTCCCCCTCGCACTCTCCGCCCTTCTTCTCTTCCCCCTCACACTCTCCTCACCCTCTCTCTTCACCCTCGCACTCTCCTCTTTCTTCCCCACTCACACTTGTTCCTCTCTCTCTCTCTTTCTTCCCCCTCGCACTCTCCTCCCTATCTCTCTTCGCATTTTCCTCCCTCTCTCTCTTCACCCTTGCACTCAATCCCTCTCTCTCTTTGCCCTCTCCTCCTTCTCTCTCTTCACCACTCACACTCCCTCCCCTCTCTTCCCACTCACACTCATTCCCCCCCTGTCTCTTTTCCTCTTACACTCCCTCCCTCTTCCAACTCGCAATCTCCTTCTTCTCTCTCTTTCCTGTCACACTCTCCTCCCTCTCTTTCTTCACCCTGGCACTCTCCTCTCTCTCTTCGCACTCACACTTCTCCCTCTCTCTTCGCCCTCACACTCTCCTCCCTCTCTTTGCCCTTGCACTGCCCTCTCTCTCTCTCTTTGCCCGGGCACTCTCCTGCCTCTCTCTTCACCCTCACATTCTCCTCCCTCTCTCAGCCCTCGCACTCTCCTCCCTCTCTCTCTTCACACTCGCATTCTCCTCCCTCTCTTCAGCCTCGCACTCTCCTCCTTCTATCTTTGCCCTCACACTTTCTCCCTCTCTCATCCCCACTCACACTCATTCCCATTTGTCTCTTCCCCCTCACATTCCATTTCCCTCTTACACTCCCTCCCTCCTACCACTCGCGCTCTCCTTCTTCTCTCTCTTTCCCCTCACACTCTCCTCTCTCTCTTCACACTGGCACTCTCCTCCCCATCTCTCTTTGCCCTCATACTCTCTTCCCTCTCTTCCCCCTGTCACTCTCCTCCCTCTCTCTCTTCGCCCTCGCACTTTCCTCCCTCTCTCTCTTCGCCCTCGCACTCTCCACTCTCTCTCTTCCCCTCACACTCTCCTCCCTCTCTCTTCCCTCATTCTCCTCCCTCTCACTCTTCCCCCTCCCTCTCTGCCATCGCACTCACCTCCCTCTCTCTCTTTTCCCTCGCATTCACCTCCCTCTCTCTCTCTTTGCTCTTGCACTCCCTCTCTCTCTTCACCCTCGCATGCTCCTCCCTCTCTTTGCCCTCAAACTCTCCTCCCTCTCTCTCTCTTCATCCTCGCATTCTCCTCCCTCTCTCCGCTCTCGCACTCATCTCCCTCTCTCTCTTCCCCACTCACACACGTTCCCCCTCTGTCTCTTCCCCCTCACATTCCTTTCCCCTCCAACCCCTCACACTCTCCCCCTCAAATCTCTTCCCCCTCACATTCCTTCCCCCTCTAACCCCTCACACTCTCCCCATCCAATCTCTTCCCTCTCAAACTTTCTACCCTCCAAACTCTTCCTCTTCCATCTCTCCCCCTCTCTATTCCCCCTCACACTCCATCCCCCTCTCTATTCCCCCTCACACTCCATCCTCCTCTCTCTTCCCCCCACACTCTACTCCCCTCACTTCCCCCCTCAAACTTCCCCCCCCCCAATCTCTTCCTCTTCCGTCTCTCCCTCCTCTCTCTTCCCTCTCTCTTCCCTCTCACACTCCTTCCCCCTCACAATCCCTCTCCCCCACTCACACTCACTCACCCTCTGTATCTTCCCTCTCACATTCACTCCCCCTCTCTCTCTTCCCTCATCACACTATCCCAGCTCACAATCTCACCTCTTCCCCCCTCAAACTTTTTCCTCTCCAATCGCTTCCTCTTCTGTCTCCCCCCCTCTCTATCCCCCCTCACACTCCCTCTCCCTCTGTTTCTTCCCTCTAACACTCTCCCCATTCTCTTTCCCCTCAAACTCTCCCACCTCCAATCTCTTACCACTCACACTATCCCCCTCCCTCTTCTCCCTTTCTCTTCCCCCTCAGATTCACTCCCTCTCTCTTCCCCCTCAGATTCAATCCCTCTCTTCCCTCTCAGATTCACTCCCTCTCTCTTCCCCGTCAGATTCTCTCCCTCTCTCTTATCCCTCACACTCACTCCCTCTCTCTTCCCCCTCACACTCACTCCCTCTCTTCCCCCTCACACTCATTCCCTCTGACCCTTCCCCCTCACACTCTCCCTATTCTCTTTCCCATACAAACTCTCTGCCCTCTCTTGCCCATCACACTTACTCCCTCCTCACACTCCTTCCCCCACATACTCCCTCCCTTACACTCCCTCTCCTCAAACTCCCTCCCATACACTCGCACTCTCTTTCCCCTTCGCACTCCCTCCCTAACACTCCCTCGCAGACTCTTCCCCCTCTGCACACATACTCCCCCCCCCCCCCCACAAACCCACACACACCACTTACAGTGGGGCAAGGAGGCCTACGCTACTGCACCGGCTCCCTCCTCTTGTCAGATGTGACTTCCGGTGCCGACGGGAGGAGGGAGATAAAGAATTGCAGTGACTGGGCGACTGCTGAGCTGGTCAGCTCTGCATACTGTAGGGTGCCATCGCGCTGCCGAGTCTGGAATGGTGTGCCGTCAGGCAGCTGAGTCTGGTACAGTTTTCCCAGCTCTCCTCCCCACCCCCCGCCAGCAGCAGAACCTGTAGCTGAATGCAGGAGATCCTTTATGTCAGTTTCTGGGTTGTGTCTATTGGGGTCCACCCTCTGGCCGGTTCCAAGGTCTGCTGTGCCCTGGATGTAGAGCGTCTGGTTTTAGGGTGTCTTGCTGGCAGTGCAATTCTTCTGTTCTCAAGACAACTGTTCATGTGAGTCTCTTGCTGGCAGCACAGTCCCTCTGTTTTTAAGAAATCTCCTGCAGTTCAAGCAGGAGGCTTTTCTACCTGTCTGATGAGGCAGGTGGAGACTGGTTAATTGTTTGTAGCAGCAATTAACCAGCTCCCTGCTATACTCCTCGGACCATTACAGGCTTTCTATTGAAGCCATTTTAGACAGGGATTAAGGCCCTATTACATCCCCCCCACCCCAAACATAAATGCAGACACCCATACTATATGAGTTCCAATGTGTCCATGTCTCTCTGTCAGTGGTGGTGGTTGCCTCTCTGTTAGCTTGTCTAAAATATAAAAGCACAAGAGCATTCTCCAATTTGTGCTGCCAGTAGGGGAAAATAGAGAAATGGAGTGGTCATATTTCCCCAAGTTATATTTAAATATTATAATATGAATGAATTGCTCATACATTCAAGTATTTACATTTCAATTTTACATTTTCATTATCTTTTTTTTTTTTAATAATTTCTTTAACAATTACAGCTAGAAAAAGAAATGAGCGTCAAAAAGCTAAAAGAGTGGACCAGCGCAGATATGATGGAAAAGACAAAAGTGGTGGTGGATCTCCCCCGGATCCTCCTTGAAGAGAGCTATGACCTGAAAGGATCTCTGAGTAGCATGGGATTAAGTGACCTCTTCAATGCAGAGATAGCTGATCTTAAAGGCATATCAGCTAAAAGCAAGCTCTACTTGTCACAAGTGTTTCACAAATCCTTTGTAGAAATTAATGAAGAGGGGACAGAGGCCGCTGCTGCTACGGCTGGAATTGCAGCGGTCAGAAGTGCCCTCTTTAATGTTACATTTGAGGCAGATCACCCTTTCTTGTTCTTTATAAGACATAACAAGACAAACAGCATTCTCTTCTATGGAAAATTCTGCTCCCCATAGACTGTGTCACTCATTGATCACCTGATTGGCAAAAATCATGAAGCTATTTTCTTCCAACCATAAGGCAGGCTATGTACATTGCTAGTGCAAAGCAAGTTACCATATTACACCTGAACATGTTTACGATATTTTCCTGCCCACTTATAATGCAATCTGATTGCTTCTCTTAAAGCTGGCAGAATTTCCATCAACATGTATGAAAACATAGTGTTGATATATTAGGAAGAGTGCTTAATACAGGATAATGCTTCCATTTTCATTTATCAGACGCACATTTTCAGGCTGTCTTCTTAGCCACGTACTCACCTGCCTTTTATGTGGTTACAGATGTAGCCAACGTTATTACAACACATGGCTTACTCCTGAGAGGCTGATTCAAAACAATGGCCGCTTCTCCCACTGGTGTGTTGGGTATCTCCCGCTGCAATGCGCCACACCTGTACACGAAACAGGGCCTGTTGTAGGCTCTTAAGCCTTTACTAGGTCAGCACCAAGGGAAACAATATCTGTAACTTTGTGTTGTACAGTCATTTAAATTTTTGTTTTGTTTGCAAAATCAAACTTAAAATGTTAGACTATGGATATTATATTAATTGCAACAGTTTTTCTTACATTTTAAAAATAAATTTTTGCTTACACTTAGGAAAAATACAACATTCATCTTGTAATTTACATATATGATAGTTGGAAATTCAATACATGTACTGTTCTGCATCCTCGTTTGCTACTGCAGTACAAAGCAAGTTTTGTTTTTTCTCTTTACTGTCAGATAAACTCGCAACATATTGCCTTAAAAAGAACATGAATGCATTTACTGCAGGTATGAACTGGTTGTCCAGTTATCACATCATTTGTTTCTACTATATGTATTGTGTGAAATTTTAATAAAGCAAAACCAGACTTCAATATGATGATGTATCTTGTCACTGCACATAGTGCCTGATCCACAAGGCTCAGTAAGGCTATTTATCGTAAGGATATTCCTTACACCTGTCCACTAAGGAGATTAACATAACGATAACCTAGAGTTAATCAGTAAAATAGCGTATTGATAACTGTTGTTGGACTTTAGGCTTACTCATATGCATTTTAGATGCCAATGAACAGTTAGCCCAGTGGTTTTCAACCCCTTTTTGGTTAGGAGACCCCAGAATTTGATTGCGAAATTCTGGGGAACCTTTAGCCCTGTCTCTCGTGTCTCTCCCCCTCCCACTCTCCCGCACACACACGCTCTCCCCTCTCACTTACACACACACATTCCCCCTCTGACTTACACACACACTCTCCCCTCTCACTTACTTACACACACACTCCCCTCTCACACACACACACACACTTTAAGCAGTGCGCTCTTACCTGATCCTTCCTCTCCATCATGTCAGCTGGAAGTTGAAGCGACTTCCGGCGCTGACTTAGGCAGGGAGAGGAAGGATAGCAGTGACCGGGCGCATGCTGCTGCTGATTTAGGGACCCCCCGGGTCACTGCTACGTGAGGTGCTGCTGTGCCGTTGGGCCTGGGACAGCATGGGAGAGTTGTCCCAGCTCTCCATCCCTGGTGGCTGTGGAACCCTAGTTGCAAATCACTGTGCTAGCCCAAAATCTCAGATTCTCAAAACTCTGTTATTTTGGCGCAGAAAAATAACGTTATGATAAATAGGTCATACCAAAAGTTGCCGTTAATCACAGCCAGACCAGTGACTTGCATAATAATGTCAAAGGCAGGTGTAACCCTTCTATTTCCTAAACGCCAGACTGATATATCTGTTGCTGCGGTGGGGACCCAAGTCCTTATCTCTGGATGATATGCCACACGTGGTGTGTGGTCCGACAACTACAATGGCATTTTTAATATAACTGAGTTTATATATATTTATAGATACTTGGGAACCTTGTGACTCATTCCTCCATGCTGCTTCCAGGTGATGATCTGTTGGACCTCCCAGCATGATATACTGCTCTGCTTCCAGTCAATGCCTGCTCTCTCTTATCAGGACACAGACTGGCCCCAGTTCACACTTGGTCAAGCCTGAAGCATGCAGGCTTGTGTAGATCTGACTCACACGTGCCCTGCCAACTCGTCTTAAAGGCTCCTCTCTCCTAAGTCCCACCTCTTCCACAGCCTTGATTATTGGCTGATCCTATGTCCATCATAAGTCACATGTCCATGGCACAATGGAGAGGAACCTGACAGGGGCAGTTTGAGTGTGTTGTTTGTAACACACAGGGGGAACCACAGGTAAAAGTGGTACCCAAAAAAGTTGTGGGTATGGCACTTAACACTTTCTATTGACATAGCTTGAAGTGTCATACAAAGATATATAATGAATAATATAAAAGTCAGAAATACAAAGAGGTTAATCTGATAACGTGTCATATTGCTAATGCTATAAACTCTATAATGTTCTACCTCTTGTAGATAGCAGCTCAGCCATAGGTAAGAGACAAAGGCAACACAAGGGGAGTATGGAAACTAAAACTAAGTGCACAGCTAAACACCATATTCAAATGTGTGTCGATTCACTTTCATTGTAAACACTGATTTTTGAATAAAACAAAAACAACTTAATTAAATAAACAATGATTTTAGAGATTTAAAAAAATACACATCGAAAACTGGAATCCCTGTGTATGAGGCAGGGAGGACAGATGAAAAATGTTGCAGTAATTAATAACGGAGAGTACGATGGCATGCATTCGTGTTTTAGTAGAAAAACAAGAGGAAAAAGTGCACAACTCATGGTGTATTATGCAAAATAATGTATTGGTGCAGACAAAAGGTGAGTATCACACGTACAGGAATAAAAGATCTTTTAGTCATGTTTATGCATAAACCAGCATAATGTTACCGCAGACGATAGGAGACTCTCGCAGGTGGGCTACGACATCAGCTATTCAGTCAAGCAGGAAAGGTGAGTCCTTAGATGGTCAGATAAGGCTGGCGACCATCGAGTTTATAGTTCTCCACTGGAGGTTTCAGCTCAATCAACAGTCCCGAAAATCGCCAGGAAAAAGGTAATGAAGCCAGCATCAACCACACTCAGTGCAGGGAAATAGCTCTGGGACTGACCTGTATAGCAGAACGAGATAGCTACTGTATCACACCACCATTATGCTGCAGGAGCTGCCAGGTGGGAAAGCTTAACACAAATATAGAACTGCACAGGATCAGATTCCACTTAAAGTTGCTATATGTACACACGTTGTGATGTGGGAGATAAAGCCAGCAATAATCTTAAATAGTAGGGCACCACTTTAGGCTACAGCCTAATGCAGACTCACCTATAGAGCAAATGGCAATGAACAGCAGCGCAACTGCTAAGCCGTGAGGCACTGTGGCAGGAGACGTGCTGCCTTAGGCGCCGATTACTTCACTCAGGTGTACGGTAGCTGCAGCTAATTGCCGTAGGGGAACACGATAAAAGGAATACAAATACTCGTAGAACACCTGTTTGTAATGGTGCACTCCCTCCTTACCTGATGTCTCGCGCAACCCAGGAGAAGGCTTCTCACTGGATGGGAAGAAGGGACAGCGGGCACCGCTCGGCAAAAAAAGAGAGAGAAGGCTGGACTGCGCTGGGTTAAAAACTTATTTATGTAGCCATATGCCAATATGAATTAAAAAGGGAAGGTCCCCCGCAGTAACTCTAACGCGTTTCGCCCCTACGGGGCTTTGTCAAAGAGTGATAACTCTCGGTATGCTGCACATTTAAATACCAAGCCTAACCGGAAGTGACGCAGTCCCACCGTATGTGAGGAACTCCCACAAGAATCGATTGAGGAAATCCCAAACACCGGTGCACAGTACAGCCACCCCGATATAAGCTAAACTAATCAAATAGAAACTACAACAACAGCAGCATTAATAATATGATAAACATAAACAAGTAAAAAACTTAACATTACAAAAAGTAAAAACTAAACAAATATAACAAAATAATAATAAAATGTGCAAACGGATATACAAAAAAACATAATGAAAAAAACATAAGTGTAAAGAATTGTTAAAACCAAGTGGGGGAATGGGGACAACAACTGCCATTAGTAAATATTGAAATCTAATTGTATGAGAATATTAATGGATGTCATCTAATAATGAAGGGAATTTTTCAATAATGAAAATAACTAATATATAATTTACAACTAAGGTTATCAACAGAATGATCCAAATATGTGCATATTTGTGTGTTATTAGATGGATAAAATGTTTGATGTACATTCAAATAACCATTATTGGTAGAAGTGTTACACATGCAAACATTATATCTGTATCTCACTAGTAATGGCTGACATTAATGAAGATCGCAATACAGCCATTCTAATTGAAATACACACTAAACAAATTGTATAATATGCAAAGCATAACAAGATATGAGATAAGAAGAGGACATATAAAAGGCATCACAGTATGAAATATGATCATAGAACTCTAAAAGACTGCACCAACAGTCATTAAATTGTAAGTGATAGTTTGCTACATAAATATGAGTAGCATATTGACCTCTAGCTCCATCTAGAGGAGAAAAGTTATATTAAAGCTATGAATAAACCTGGAAGATGTATCAAAAAACTACATCAATCTCTACAGCTCATAATGAATGGGACAATGTTGCAAAAATAAGGATAGTGGTGGTATGATATTCACAAGCAAGGTCTTATTTAAAGAAATGTTTAATCTCCCATTCGACATTTATGCCATTGGGCACTAAAGTGTCCATGATGAAAATCCAGAACATTTCTTTCTTATTTAAAATGTTCTGGCGATCACCGCGTCTGATGGGTAGGAGAACATGCTCAACACCACAAAATGTGAATGAATCCAATGTACCCAATGGGCACTCAACGAAGTGTCTTGCAACTGGGGAACTCAGATCTTGATTTTTTATTGATCTTACATGCTCCATTATGCGTATCTTTAATGCACGAATGGTTCTCCCAATATAGCTCTTACCACACCCACAGGTTAACATATAGACCACATAATTTGTGTTACATGTAATAAAACTTTTTAATTTGATTCTGTCATTATTTTTCTTAGAATGTATAATTTTAATGGATTTAGCATAAGGACACATCCTGCAAAAACCACATTTGAAAAAGCCTAGCGGTGGTAAGAATCCTTTGGTCGTCATCGATGGTGTTGAAAAAAGACTTGGAGACACATAATTTGAAAGTGTTTTAGCTTTTTTTAAAACAAACCTTGGTTGGTCCATGACCGATGGTTTCAACTTATTGTCTAATTTCATAATATTCCAATGTTTTGCAACTATAGAAAGAATAGCATTGGCCTGTTGGCTATGTTGTGTGACAAAACATAATTGAACTTGTTGGCCATTGTCTCTATGTTTACTTTTGTTTTTTAGAAGATCAACATGTGGAGTATGGCAAGCATTATCAAAAGCCCCCTGTACAGTATGTCCTTCTCCTTGTATCCCCTTTGACGAAATCTTAAAGCCAATTTCTTGGCTTGATCTATACATTTATCATCATGAGAACATATACGCTTAAGACGCAAGAACTGCGCTTTAGGAATGCCCTTGAGTAGGGGTCTCGGATGTCCACTATCTGCCTTCAAAAGGGCATTCCTAGAATTGGGTTTCCTAAACATATCAGACTGTATCTGACCATGAAGGTCAATGTATAGTTGTAAATCCAGGTAATCAATCTGTTGAATATGGTAGGAAAAGGTGAACCGTAAATTTAAATCATTTTTGTTCAAGTGGTCCACAAACTCCAACAGTGACCCTGTGTCACCCTCCTAAATCATAATCAAATCATCAGTAAATCTACGATAGAATATAATCTTATTACGAAAAGTGTTAGTGTGACTGAATATGTGCATCAACTCCCAATAGCCCATAAATAAATTAGCATAAGAGGGTGCGAAAGATGTGCACATTGCTGTACCTCGTGTCTGTAAGTAATAAAGTGAATCAAAAAGAAAATAGTTGTGCGTTAATAAGAATAAAATAGATTCTATAATAAATGTGACTTGTGCTGGTGATAATTGTGATTGATTAAGAAAGTGTTGAACAGCTGAAATACCATGTGAGTGATCAATTATAGTGTATAAGGACGTGACATCTAATGTGACCCAAAGAAAGTGTGTGGTCCCGTGGGGTCCGGTGGCGGAGCACAGCAACGCAAACAATGGGGGCTGCAGACCAGTTCAGGAATAAAAACGATTTATTGGGTGGTCATAAGGAGTACAAAACACTCTGACGCGTTTCAGGGCCTAAGTCCCTTTATCAAAGAGTAGATTCGCGTCTGCTGTATTCCCCGTTATAAACTATGGCTCCCGCCCCCAACGATGACGTCGCGGGGCTCCAAATCTCGCGCGGGTTGCTCAAAAGACTAACCCATTGGTGAATATAACAACCAATGGCGCAACTAGCTGAAGACTCGCCTCCCCTGTGGGTATGGCCTGGGAGCCGTATGTATTATGGGGGAGTAGCAATATATACAAAACACAGTGTGGATAATACAAGACATACATTCTAAGACTATAATAGTTAAAAACGCGAACATTAAAAACAACAAGAGGTGGAGAAACTGTCTAGTGTCTAGCAGGTATACTATTATGCTAGACCTAAGGAAGTGATATATATCAAGTGGATAAACGAACAGAGCAGCATCATATAAATTGGTCCATAATCATAGTAAGAAAACCAATACCACAAGGAAATCTATATACGATTAGATCAGACAAATAATGTTATTAATATTTCTGGAATCAATGTTGCAGATAAAGAGTTATTGTTGCTCAATAAGGGTTTAAATTTTGCTCCGTATGAAAATTTTAAGCTATTTGATACTGTTATTGATTTGCAGCGATTTGTAAGAAAGCTAGTGTTAAAAAAATTCTTCAATAAGGATAGTGATTTTCATACGAGTGGGTCACTGCAGATTACCCCTGTGGCAAGTGTTAGATCTGAACAGACAATACCTGATCGATCACCACTTGCCACAATGGATTCTCCAGTTAAATGTGAATGAACTACTTTCCGTGACCTTTGCACCCTACAGGATATGAACAGTCTCCTGGAAGAACAGGACACAAATGAGGATATTGATTATGTCTCCTCTTTTCTATCAGGTTCATGTGACTCAGTATTAAAGAGTAAATCCATCTTTTATCCTTCATATACAATAGGTCCACATATAACCACTATCGAGAAATTAGTTGAACGTGACTTATATTCACTTGGTCTGGGTTACAGTTTCTCCCCTAATTACAGCACGAATTTAACCAAAGAAGAACGAACAAGTCTTTTGACTTTAAAGAACAACAAAAATTTTGTAATAAAAAATGCTGATAAAGGGACTTAGGCCCTGAAACGCGTCAGAGTGTTTTGTACTCCTTATGACCACCCAATAAATCGTTTTTATTCCTGAACTGGTCTGCAGCCCCCATTGTTTGCGTTGCTGTGCTCCGCCACCGGACCCCACGGGACCACACACTTTCTTTGGGTCACATTAGATGTCACATCCTTATACACTATAATTGATCACTCACATGGTATTTCAGCTGTTCAACACTTTCTTAATCAATCACAATTATCACCAGCACAAGTCACATTTATTATAGAATCTATTTTATTCTTATTAACGCACAACTATTTTCTTTTTGATTCACTTTATTACTTACAGACACGAGGTACAGCAATGTGCACATCTTTCGCACCCTCTTATGCTAATTATTTTATGGGCTATTGGGAGTTGATGCACATACTGTATTCAGTCACACTAACACTTTTCGTAATAAGATTATATTCTATCGTAGATTTACTGATGATTTGATTATGATTTAGGAGGGTGACACAGGGTCACTGTTGGAGTTTGTGGACCACTTGAACAAAAATGATTTAAATTTACGGTTCACCTTTTCCTACCATATTCAAGAGATTGATTACCTGGATTTACAACTATACATTGACCTTCATGGTCAGATACAATCTGATATGTTTCGGAAACCCAATTCTAGGAATGCCCTTTTGAAGGCAGATAGTGGACATCCGAGACCCCTACTCAAGGGCATTCCTAAAGCGCAGTTCTTGCGTCTTAAGCATATATGTTCTGATGATGATAAATGTATAGATCAAGCCAAGACATTGGCTTTAAGATTTCGTCAAAGGGGATACAAGGAGAAGGACATACAGGGGGCTTTTGATAATGCTTGCCATACTCCACGTGTTGATCTTCTAAAAAACAAAAGTAAACATAGAGACAATCTAAAAAACAAAACTAAACATAGAGACAATGGCCAACAAGTTCCATTATGTTTTGTCACACAACATAGCCGACAGGCCAATACTATTCGTTCTATAGTTGCTAAACATTGGAATATTTTGAAATTAGACAATAAGTTGAAACCATCGGTCATGGACCAACCAAGATTTGTTTTTAAAAAAGCTAAAACACTTTCAAATTATGTGTCTCCAATTCTTTTTTCAACACCATCGATGACGACCAAAGGATTCTTACCACCGCTAGGCTTTTTCAAATGTGGTTTTTGCAAAATGTGTCCTTATGCTAAATCCATTAAAATTATACAATCTAAGAAAAATAATGACAGAATCAAATTAAAAAGTTTTATTACATGTAACACAAATTATGTGGTCTATATGTTAACCTGTGGGTGTGGTAGGAGCTATATTGGGAGAACCATTCGTGCATTAAAGATACGCATAATGGAGCATGTAAGATCAATAAAAAATCAAGATCTGAGTTCCCCAGTTGCAAGACACTTTGTTGAGTGCCCATTGGGTACAATGGATTCATTCACATTTTGTGGTGTTGAGCATGTGCCCCTACCCATCAGACATGGTGATCGCCAGAACATTTTAAATAAGAAAGAAATGTTCTGGATTTTCACCATGGACACTTTAGTGCCCAATGGCATTAATGTCGAGTGGGAGATTAAACATTACCTTTAAATAAGACCTTGCTTGTGAATATCATACCAACACTATCCTTATTTTTGCACCATTGTCCCATTCATTATGAGCTGTAGGGATTGATGTAGTTTTTTGATACATCTTCCAGGTTTATTCATAGCTTTAATATAACTTTTCTCCTCTAGATGGAGCTAGAGGTCAATATGCTACTCATATTTATGTAGCAAACTATCACTTACAATTTAATGACTGTTGGTGCAGTCTTTTAGAGTTCTATGATCATATTTCATACTGTGATGCCTTTTATATGTCCTCTTCTTGTCTCATATCTTGTTGTGCTTTGCATATTATACAATTTGTTTAGTGTGTATTTCAATTAGAATGGCTATATTGCGATCTTCATGTCAGCCATTACTAGTGAGATACAGATATAATGTTTGCATGTGTAACACTTCTACCAATAATGGTTATTTGAATGTACATCAAACATTTTATCCATCTAATAACACACAAATATGCACATATTT
Organism: Ascaphus truei; assembly: GCF_040206685.1. Taxonomy (NCBI): domain Eukaryota; kingdom Metazoa; phylum Chordata; class Amphibia; order Anura; family Ascaphidae; genus Ascaphus; species Ascaphus truei. Next base: position 202,334,004 of record NC_134484.1, on the reverse strand, counting down.
GGATCATTCTGTTGATAACCGTAGTTGTATATTATATATTAATTATTTTCATTATTAAAATATTCTCTTAATTATTAGATGACATCCATTAATATTCTCATACAATTAGATTTCAATATTTACTAATGGCAGTTGTTGTCCCCATTCCCCCACTTGGTTTTAACAATTCTTTACACTTATGTTTTTTTTCATTATGTTTTTTGTACATCCGTTTGCACATTTTATTATTATTTTGTTATATTTGTTTAGTTTTTACTTTTTGTAATGTTAAGTTTTTTACTTGTTTATGTTTTTCATATTATTAATGCTGCTGTTGTTGTAGTTTCTATTTGATTAGTTTAGCTTAGATTGGAGTGGCTATACTGTGCACCGGTGTTTGGGATTTCCTCAATCGATTCTTGTGGGAGTTCCTCACATACGGTGGGACTGCGTCACTTCCGGTTAGGCTTGGTATTTAAATGTGCAGCATACCGAGAGTTATCACTCTTTGACAAAGCCCCGTAGGGGCGAAACGCGTTAGAGTTACTGCGGGGGACCATCCCTTTTTAATTCATGTTGGCATATGGCTACATAAATAAGTTTTTAACCCAGCGCAGTCCAGCCTTCTCTCTCTTTTTTGCCGAGCGGTGCCCGCTGTCCCTTCTCTCCATCCAGTGAGAAGCATTCCCCTGGGTTGCGTGAGACATCAGGTAAGGAGGGAGTGCACCATTACAAACAGGTGTTCTACGAGTATTTGTATTCCTTTTATCGTGTTCCCCTCTTAACGGCAATTAGCTGCAGCTACCGTACACCTGAGCGAAGTAATCGGCGCTTACGGCAGCACGTCTCCTGCCACAATGCCTCACGGCTTAGCAGTTGCGCTGCTGTTCGTTGCCGTTTGCTCTATAGGTGAGTCTGCATTAAGCAGTAGCCTAAAGTGGTGCCCTACTATTTAAGATTATTGCTGGCTTTATCTCCCACATCACAACGTGTGTACATATAGCAACTTTAAGTGGAATCTGATCCTGTGCAGTTCTATATTTGTGTTAAGCTTTCCCACCTGGCAGCTCCTGCAGCATAATGGTGGTGTGATACAGTAGCTATCTCGTTCTGCTATACAGGTCAGTCCCAGAGCTATTTCCCTGCACTGAGTGTGGTTGATGCTGGCTTCATTACCTTTTTCCTGGCGATTTTCAGGACTGTTACTCCCCTGTTGATTGAGCTGAAACCTCCAGTGGAGAACTATAAACTCGATGGTCGCCAGCCTTATCTGACCATCTAAGGACTCACCTTTCCTGCTTGACTGAATAGCTGACGTCGTAGCCCACCTGCGAGAGTCTCCTATCGGCTGCGGTAACATAATGCTGGTTTATGCATAAACATGACTAAAAGATCTTTATTCCTGTACGTGTGATACTCACCTTTTATCTCCACCAATACATTATTTTGCATTCTACACCATGAGTTGTGCATTTTTTCCTCTTGTTTTTGTTCTAGTTATTTAAGATGTGAGCCATCTTTCCATGGATAGCAGCCAACTCATCACCTTCACTTTGGTATAAGGTCACATATCTAGGTGGCAGGTTTCTGTCACTTACTTACGCTTGTTTGTTCTTTTTTGCACTTTTTACTTATATTTTAACATATTTTTAAAATAATTTTCACTTCATTTTTTGCGCTGTTTATTTGTTTTTTCACCATTTGTGTTTTAGTACCATACTTAAAACAGAGCCTTGAGGTACACCAACAGAGAGCTAAGTAAAGGCAGAGGAGGGCTTAGTTAAAGGTATGGTAAGAGAGGTACACGGAAAAATGAGTGAGAACGGTGCAACAGATGCCAAGAGACAGAATAATGAGCAGGGCAAGAGGGAGGTCTACAGAAGGGGTGCACAAACTGAGGGGCGCTAGATTTTATAGGTGGGGCGCGGCAGTTATAGAGGTCCCACGCTCTCCTCCAAGGCATTTAAATTAAATGCCGGGGAACCGCACAAAGCCTCTATAACACACCCTTCCAGTGACGCGTCGTCTTGGTAACCCAGCATCAAATGACGCCGCGGGGTCACGTGACGTCACATGACCCTGTGCATCATTTGATGCTGGGGCCGAGAGGGGGGCGCGATGCGCAGAGGAGAGCAGGCATGGGTGTGCACGGGGAAATGTTTGCGCACTCCTGGTCTACAGTATTGAATGCAATGGAGAGGTAAAAAATAAGAAACGGTCAAGTAGAATTCATTGTGAAAGGTTTCAAATTTACAATTGGCCTAGAAATCAAGACACCACTCCCTCATTTATTAGGGTTGGCTTTAAGCATGGCCTTGTTACGTAAAGGTGTCAAACACCCTAAATATTTCTGAGACAGAAATCTGAAATATGTGCTCTTAATCCTAAAAATAAATTCTTACATCAGTAAAAAGGATGTAATCTTTGTTGGAAGGGTTCTGTCTCTACTCTATCATTGAGGCACAATGTTATTCTTTTACCCCTTTTTCCACATTATGCAGGATTTCATTAAAGTATGTTAATTAGTTTAGCCATTTATATAAAATAACTATTTGGCCACACCTGCTGTCTCCCCCAGTTCCCCTCCGGGGCTTCGCCCGCTGGTCCATGCCAGAAGCTAGGCCCGCCCGTAAATTGGGCCCAACATCTGCATCGGTAACCGGAGTACCCCCACAAGCCTGAGAACACCCCCAAAGTGTGAGTGTTGTGTTTCAGGAAGTGTGTTAGAAAGGGCTGAAGACGCATGTTTAGTCAGTCTCCTATGAACGAGTAGATGTTTACTTTATTATTTGTTTTGCCTTAAAGGGATGGGCGGCCTGGTATTGTATTATTTAACCCTTGTAAATAAAATCCTGAGTAGAGAAGTACAAAGTTCCCTGCCTTAATCTGGGACTAAAGATACTGTGGCATGATGCAGACATTATATATATATATTCTATAATTCTAAGTTTTCCGTTTGTTTGCATGTCAGAAGCATCGATATCTCACAAACGGCACTAAATAGCACATCAAAACTTTCACTATACATTCTGCTGCGGATTTGTAGGTCAACGTAACTATTTTGAGCCTCCAATGTGATTCACCTCCCAAATTATGGACATTCTAATGTCCAGCAAATCTTTTAATGCAGGGGCGAGGGCGTGGCTACTAAGGGAGGGGGAGTGTCAGTGCTTCACTGCTGTGTGTGTCTGATATGAGATGTGCTGGAGGGGGGAAGAAAATGGCGTGAGTGAAGGGGGGAAGAAAACGGAGTGAGGGGAGAGAGAAAACGGAGTGAGGGAGGGGAAGAAAACAGAGTGAGTGAGACAGGGGAGAAAACAGAGTGAGTGAGAGGGGAAGAAAACTGAGCGAGTGAGTGGGGGTGAGAAAATGGAGTGAGGGAGGGGGGAGGAAAATGGAGCGAGTGGGTGGGGGTGAGAAAACGGAGTGGGGGGGAATAAAACGGAGTGAGTGAGGGGAGGAAAAACGGAGTAAGTGTGGGGGGGGGGGAAAACGGAGTGAGTGGGGGGGAGAAAATTGAGTGAGTGGGGGGGAGAAAACAGAGTGAGAGGGGGGAAATGGAGTGAGTGGGGAGGGAGAAAACGGAGTGAGTGAGAAGGGAGAAAACAGAGTGAGGGGGGAGAAAACAGAGTGAGGGGGGAACTGAGTGGGGGGAGAAAACAGAGTGAGGGGGAACAGAGTGAGGGGGAACAGAGTGAGGGGGTGAACGGAGTGAGGGGGAATGGAGTGGGAGGAGGGAATGGAGTGAGAGGGGGGAAAACGGAGTGGGAGGGTGGGAAACAGAGTGGGAGGTGGGAGAAAGGAGAGAAGGGGGATAGAGAGAGGGGAAGTTAGAGGGGAAGGGAGAGAGAGAGGGGGAAGGGAGAGAGAGGGGGGAAGAGGGGGCCGGGAGAGAGGGGCTTGGGAGAGAGAAATGGGGGGGAGAGAGGGGAGGGAAAGTTGTAGAGGGAAAATGGAGACACAGAGAGACACACAGACAAAGAGACACAGAGAGACACACACACACAGAGACACACACACACAGAGACAGACACACATAGACAGACACACACACAGACATACAGACACAGACACAGAGACAGCCTCCTCCCCTAATAGTCACCCCCCGCTCCTGCTCTAAAACAATTGCAGGACAGCCGATCACTCATGCTTGGAGAGCTGGTGACGTCACCACTCTCAAGCATGAGCGAGCTCAGCGGCAGCTTGGCCGCAGCCTAAAGCAGCGTGGGGAGGTGTGCCAGCAGCGGGTGGAGGGGGGGCGGGGAGATGTGCCGGCAACGAGGGGAGATGCGGCAGCAGCGGGGAGAGGGGGGGCAGGGAGATGTGTCGACAGCGAGGGGAGATGCAGCAGCGTGGGGAGATGTGACGGCAGCAGGGGGGGGGGCAAAGGGGGGGAGATGTACTTACGGGGGGTGGGGGGATGTGGCAGCAGCGGGGGAAGATGTAACAGGGTACAAAAGCTAGTATATATATAATCTGTAGACCAGACCCTTATTTATTACAAATATGTAATTTTGTCTTTTGTTATATAGATGTAGCCAGGTCCTCCGTTTCCCTCCCCCTTACCTCCGCTGAGAGCAGGGACTCTCGTGAGTGTCGGGGAGCTGCGGGGGCGGCCGCATCGCCAGGAGCGAGTGCACAGGACGCCGCCATATTGCGCAAGGTTTGCGCATGCACAGTGAGTGCAGGGGGACCCGCAGCAGCCATTACTAAGTCACGCATGCGCAGCGGACTATGTGCACACGGCGGCCCATAGAGATACGCTCCGCGGGGCTACAAACCCCATAGTGCTCAGGGGCAAGAAACAAGGTGACGCCAGGGAGCCAGTAGGTGTCCAGATCTCCTGCAGTAGGAGATACATTGCGCGCTGGCACAGGAAGTGAGTCAGTAGGTGCCAGGAGAGGATAGGGGAAGGAGGTGTATGTGCAGGGAGGCAAGTAGCCTCTGCACCTGGCCAGAATCCCCCTAGGCCCCAGCTAGGCCCGGAGTCATTACCTTAGCTTGTGGATGCTTTTTGGCCTTAGATAGGGATCCTTAGATAGGGATCCTGCCCCCTTAGTATTGTATAGAGTGAGGGACACAGCGGATGCTGCGTATCCTGACAAGAGAGGTCTGGGACCAGGCCTAATCTGGCAGAGATAGAGACTGTCTTCAGGGTGGGACCACCCCTAATGGACAACAACCCCAGCAGAGTCCAGGATGTCGCAGTGGAGATCGTGAATAAGCGGATCCTTTGCGAAGTTATCGGCGTGCCTGGGTGCTGGAGCACCCAGCAGGTATCGTTATAAAATGCACCAACCAGAGTACATACATTTAGTGGCAGCGCTGACCACAGGAACAGGGTGGGGGTTCTATTGTGAACACTACCAGGGTAAAGTGCCCAAAAGCCTCACACAAAACTGTGGACACGGTGTAGGGTTACGCCTTGCATGGTGTGTGGCCAGTTGTTTTATTAGTCATATAGAGTTATGCCATCATTAGAGTGATATAGTGACGTGTGTTAAGTAAGAGGTGGTTCTATTTTATACTGTGTGGGTGTGATTTATGTTGTTGGGTCCTGTGAGGGGCTCTTCCCTCTACGTTGGGATCCCTCACTGGTGGAGGCGCTGCACCGGATTGTAAGTATATCACCCCAGGCTCTCCGTGGTGGAGGCTTAGGCTCCTGGGAGCACCGGTAGCTTTCTGTGTTCAGGGTGAAACAGGGCTACATTTGGAGACACTGCTGAGATCTCAGTAAATTATGTCGCTCGATCTGACGTTATCTTCCTGCCAAGAGGTGTACGAATGGGCGTTAAAGAGGCAAGTCCCGCCTCTACAAACCCTTGCTGTAGGACAAGTTCCCGATAACACCTCCTCCTATGAGATAGGCATACTACTAATGCAGTATCAAGGCCTAGAGGATGCCAAAATCCTAGGGCGCCGCACAGACGCAGGCGGAGTATGGTGCTCAGAACTAGCGACTGGGAGTTGTGATTTAACAGAAGAAAGAGGCCCATCCAACTTACGGCTCCACGGAGCGCTCAGTTCAGGGTGTCCCATTATATATCCTGAAATAAAATAAAATAAAATCAGAACCATGTAGTTCTAGCACGGACTTACAAGAGACTTCTATGAGAATGTCGTTCTCACCACCAGTGAGTATTTGTGGGGATGACGTCAGTGTTATATCATGCTCTAATTGCCGCTCCAGCATAGGCAGTCCCTTTTCCAATAGAACGGGGGATATACAATTGCTAGCCAGGGCCATACAGCAATTGGGAGGGCCCAAAACTGAATCCCCACCTCCACTACAGAATCGCAAATTGAAAATCTTTTCCAGGCCCATACCTACTCCTACCGGCGAAGAGGCCTTCAAAGCCTGGAAATACTACACTTTACAGGTCTTAGAAGAAAGGACGTGCCCTGACCCTGTAAAGAGACAGAGGATAATGGAATGTCTAAGGCCTCCTGCCTCTACCACAATCAAAATGTACAATGATCAACATGCGGAGGTAACGGCGCAGCAGCTGATAGCGTCATTCACACGAACCTATGGAGAAGAAGATGACGAGAGTGAGCTTTGGTCTAAATACTACCAACTCCGACAAAAAGATGGAGAAGACCTATCAGACTTTATACAGTGGATCCAGCTGATCCTGTGGGACCTGCGTTCATGCCAAATCATTAATGCCACCTAAGTAAATGAGTATCGGCGCAAGCAATTCCTGCGAGGGGCCATACCCACCCATCATATCGTGGTAATGATTAGATGCTCGCTGTTGAAGGGAGAACCACCTACGCTTGAAGATTTACTGGACGTAGAGAAGGGTGATGAAGCTTACACTATGCTACATACTCCAAAGAAGGCCAAAGAGTCTCGTAAGGAGGAGACCAAGGAGGCAATGGGGCCAAAAGCCAAGGGGGTTACCAAGGAATAGAAGCTTCTCCCGCTGTGGTGCTGGGGTCAGCTCCTCGGTCACCAAGCAGCATAAGACAACACGGCGATCTCCAGTGTTACAACTGTGGTCAAGATGGCCATTTCGCTAGGACTTGCCGAAAGCCTCGAAAATCCCCCACGGGGGCCAAGTCCTTTACTGTACAAGTGCAACAGGCACTCCACACAGTTGCCTGAGGAGATTGGAACCGAGTCAAACGCCAAACCCAAAGAAGTGTCTCAACCAGATGCCTACAGTTGGGTAGGACCCGCAGCTATCATAAGAGTTGCTGTAGAAGGAATCTATTCTTCAGCTCTATTGGATACCGGGTCCCATGTGACCATTATCTACCGGACGTTTTACGCTTGTGAAAAATAACCCTACGCATTTCGTTCGGGTAAAACCGAACTTCTTCAGGGTAGTAAGTAAGTGTAAGTGATACAGTGGCGACACATCTTATTCTAACACTGCCCCCACGGCAGTATGCGTGCGGGCCACGTGGTGATGCGGCATGTCCGTGCGTCACTGTGATGTCACTGTCACGTGGCGCGCCCGGCTTCCCCGGCTTCCTCGACATCCCCTGAAGTTGAAGTGAGGAAAGCGGGGGTACGGGGAAGCAGAAGGGGCACAGCAGGAGCAGCCAGGGGGTCGGGAAGGGAAAGAAAAATGTGCACGAGTGGAGGGGAGTGCACGGAGGAGATGCGGCTGGCGCGCGGTCTAGTTTCAGCGCCAGCCGGAGTAAAGCCCAGGTCAATTACGGGCAAATGTTAGAATAAGATGTGTCGCTAGAGTACACCCCTGAAGAAGTTCAGGTTTACTCGAATGAAACGCGTAGGGTTATTTTTCACAAGCCATTTGTGGACTACAATCTTTCCTGCTGTGTGCTGACTTCGGTGGTTATATGTCCTGAGTACCCAGTGTCTACCTTCGAAACCGGCGATATCGGCAAAACCAGGTGGCTTGGTCTGAGACAAGGACTAGATCCCTATTGGCCGTCGAGGTTGATGACGTCACCCGCCACCCGAACCCGGAAGTAGGCAGCGTGAGGAAGCGTTGGATTATACACACAGATACCATTTGTTCCAGTTCAACAGCTGTACATCACTGCAGGGCCCAGAGTGGTCTAATCGCCTAATTTACATCAATAGTATGTGTGTGGCCTGAGATTCTTTGCTCTAATCTTGGGGCTTATGCAGAGAGGATAGATATGGAAATCGCGCCATCTTCTGGCCAAAAAACTCGGCAAAAAACCTTTTCCTCCCGAGAACATGGCGCGATTTTTAAAATCCGGCAGAACAGTTTTCTGAAGCTTAAAATTCGCCAAACACGTGGCGAGAACCTGTAACTCGCCATGCAAATATAGCATGGTATTCCAGTAGGACCGAAGCGCTTGAACGCGCCATTCTGCCCTATAATATGGCGAGTTCCTATAATATGGCGAGTTCCAGGTCGCCAGAAAAACTTGGCAATTTTGCTACCATCTGTAAAAAGAAGGTAAAGCTGCTTTCAGCATACGGCCATAATTTACGCCAAATCTGTGGCTATTTTATTGCCGTTTTCCCAGTAAATCTCGATCCTCTCTGCATAAGCCCCTTTATGTTTATTAAACTGTATTACACTATTTTCTCTTTTTCTCTCTTTGTATATCAACCTGAGAGTTCCTGCTTCAAGATTCCCAGTGTGATCACCTTCAATACAACCAGTAGAAATTTTGCACTTTGAGTGCTTCTGTATCCTTCTCTGAGGGGTTGCCTAATCCTTACACCAGCAGCATCTCCATTGGTGATATTAATTTGTATTTAATCATTAGATGTAATTATTTTTTAGGGTTTGTGCTTTACTATCCTGTGCATCTAGGAATAGACAAAACTTTAGGATTGATACGAGACCGATTCTTCTGGCCCAAAATGAGAGAGTCTGTGTAAAGACATTGGGGTCTATGCACTAAGCAGCGGAAAATTGCATTCGCGAGGGTTTGAATTCGCCATGTTTTTGGAGTGTTAACCTCGCTGTATGCAGGAAGGGCCGAATCCCTGGCACATGAATGCACCACCACCATTTGAAATAATGGCGAGAAACCTGTGGCAAGACAGGCTGCCTGGTGAGAAGCTGCCGAGAAGCTGTCCCCTGCCGAGATGTGTCTGCAGCAGAGAGAGATCCGCTGCTCTCTCAGCGCAAACATCGGCACATTAAAAATTATTTTAAATACAATTTTATTCATAGTGAACATGTGCAGGGGGTCTCCGAAGCTGAACCGCATTGGTTTCAGGTCTGGGGACCCCCTGCTTCCCAAGATACAGGCCCCTTTCTGAGGTGCCGGTATCCCTCTGCTTTTAAATGTACCGATCACGTGACCGCGGAATGTAAACAAAACAGAGCTCTGGGCTCTTTGACAAAGCCCTGAGTGGGTAAAATGCGTCAGAGCTGCGGGGGGTGTTAACCCTTCTCTCTTTTTTAAAAATCCATGTTTAAATAAAGCCTTTTTCGTAGCACAGTCCAGCCTTTGCCATTTTTGTTGCGCAGCCGTGCCCGCTGTCTCTCTCTCTCCTCCGGTGGGGGTTATTTCTCCTACAGTATGAAGAAAACACACAAATCAATAAACACTCGTTCCTTACCTTTGCGGCTATGTGCTATGGTAACGAAGCACCATGAATATATTTTTAATAATACTGTACAGTGAGCAGGGGGTCCCCTGAGCTGAACAACATTGCTTTGTGGACCAGGGACCCCCTGCTTCCTGAGTTACAGGCCCCGGTATATGTCATCGGGTGGCAGTGTCGCCTTTATAGAGTCCCATACGCGACGTGCCCGCTATAAATATGGCAGCGACACTGGCACCGGTGCCCCATACCGGGGCCTGTAACTCGGGAAGCAGGGGGTTCCTGAGCCAGAAATCAATGCCGTTCAGCTCAGGAGACCCCCTGCTCCCGCACAATATTATTAAAATACATAAATGCTGCTTCATTACCATAGCGGATAGCCGCTAAGGCAATGAAGGGGTTAAGGCATAATAGCATGTTTATTGGGGACATTTGCCCCCAATAAACATTGCAATAAACAACATACACCCCCTGTGTATTTAAAATACAGAAAGAACAATCAATACAATAAATACATATTGTACTCACCCATGTCCGGCTGCCACGATGAAGGCCATCCTCATCTTCATCCTGCCCATGCCCCCTCCGCTGCTGCAAAACAGAAACAAGAATAAAAACATCCAATGTAATGTCCCCTAACCCCTTAATTACCATAGCGGTTATTAACCGCTACAGTCATTAAGGGGTTAACCCACCCTCACCCACCACTCAGGAGGCCTACATACCCTCCCCCACTAACCCCCCACCCCATGAGGCCTAACCACCCTCACCCAATACCCAGCCGGGAGGCCTACCCACATACCCTTGGGGCCAATATCCCCTCCCCCACCCCCAGTACCAACAATATAAACAATACACAGCCCCACAATAAACATCATTATATTTATTAAATACATAACCCACCCCCTGTGCCCCCCCATAAATACATGATTTATCATTTTACATACAGGGTTCATACCCCAGGCCCACGCGGGTCCCCAGTGGGCCTGACGGGTCACCTGACAGACCTACAGGTTACCAGCAACTTGTTTCATACAGGTTCTGGAGGCCTGTTGGTGGGTCCCGCTAGGCGCCATGGCCCACCAGGTGGTCTCCGCGGGTCACCGTGGGTCACAATTGTGTCGCCACAGTAGGCCCGCGGATGTCTGGGAGCCCCGGGTCAGACCCACAGGTGTCTGCGGGGCCTCGGGTGGTTCCCACAGGAGTCTGGGGGACCCACAGGTGGGCACTACGGGTCCACGGTGCCCCCACAGATGTGGGGCCATCGGTTCTTCCTCGCAGACTACAGGTCCGCGGTGCCCCCAAAGATATGGGGCCACCGGTTCTTCCCCACAAGTGTCCCCCGTGGACCACGTAGCCTGATACCCGTGAGATACCCGAGGATAACGCAGGTGGTCTCCAGAGGTCTCACGCAGAAACAAAAGGAACAAACCCTGAATGTAAAATAAATAAACCTGACCTATACATTCAATACATCAATCCCCCCCCCCTTGCCTTTAAGATGACGCCATGAAAAGAAAGATGGCCGGCCTCACATGGTACGGTAGCCAATCAGAGCGTGGGAAATATATCACAACTCTGACTGGCTCTAGTACCATGTGACAGGCTTTCAATGACGTCACATCCGTTCTCCTCCAAGCCTCTGTCACATGGTCTACTAGAGCCAATCAGAGTTGGGATGTAGTTCCCATGCTCTGATTGGCTACCGTACCATGTGAGGCCGGCCATCTTTCTTTTCATGACGTCATCTTAAAGGCAATTGAAGCACAGCCATTCTGATTGGCTGTGCTTTCATTGCCTTTAAATGAAGTCATCATTTTTTTTTTCTCGGCCAAACCACATGGTTTTCACGGCGCAATCAGGGCCGTGGGAACCATATGACAAAAATGTGACGTCATAGGCCTATAAAAGCCTATGTCATCTCATTTTGAAGGCAGACGCCGAGGAGGAAGGACCTCCTACAGAAGAAGAAGACCAGGGCGTGGCCGAAGAAGACAAGAAGACCCCGGAAGAGACCGGAAGAAGATACAAGAAAGAAGAATGAAGATGGATTACAAATAGAAGACCCGTGGATTGATTTGCTTTTTTATTTTAATATTTATTATTTTATGGTTTATTATTTTATGGGTTCCTGTGCGTGGATTGGTTCGAGAGTAAGCTGTTCAACGGCAGTCGGTGAGTGGGTCAAGTAATGGTAAGTGAGCAAAAGAAATGTATTTTATTTAACTTGTTCATTATTTTGTAGGGATTTTACATGTGTTTTTTTTTTTTTTGGTATATAATTTCTTGACACTGTATGTATGTATGTATGTATGTATGTATGTATGTATGTATGTATGTATGTATGTATGTCTAGATCGATATATACATACATGGTAAGAAATGATGTTGTTTTAAAAGCTTGTTTTGCTTTGTTTAAAATGTTTTTGGCTATACTGCTATGCATAAATTTGTGTGTAATGTATTTTACAATTAGATAGATGTAATTTTTGGTCTTGTATGGTGTACTTTAGGTCAGGGTGAGGCTTGCTTTTGTATATTGTATTCTTTTTGGTACTTATATTTTGTCTGAGGATAACTTGTTCTGTTTAACGATTGAAATAGTTAATTGTTTCATTGTTTTGGATGGAATTTAAATTGTTTAGTGATTTAATTAATTAATGCTAATTGATTTATGGTTACTGGATTGGTTTAAATAGTATACTTGTTTGGATGTATTGGTATTTTGTTTGGAATATGTTATTGTTAACATTCATTGACAGAGTGTACATGGTGTATAGATTGTATGCATCATATATACAATGTAAATGCAATGTTTTGATTGGCATTTGAGGCTTTTGATTGGCATTTGAGGATTTTGATTGGATGATGAGATTGGATTTTTTAAGGAAATTGATTTTATTGTACTGTGTCTGTATGGAGAAGTATTTGTAGTTGTGATGACTCAGGAGATTCCATCCCCTTCTCTCCCCCCTCTCCTTCACCATCTACCTCTGCCCCCTTGCCACAGCGTGTTCCCCGCAGGTCTCGCGTACCCACGCGCTCCCACAGTCCTTGCCATAATCCTCCCTGCTCCCCCGCGGTAGCTCCCTTACCTTCCCCTGTAGTGCCTTCCATCCCGTTGCCTCCTCCTTCTGCAGTGCCTGCGGCGTGGCGTTCCGCACCTGGTGACACGTCCGGTGCGTGCGCCCCCTCTGCCCATGGGGGACGCGCGTGCATTGCCTCTCCCCTCGCTGGCCATCGCGCGGGAGCAGTCCTCTCCCGCGTTTCCCAATACTTGGCTCCATCTCCCGTCTGCTGCCTTTCCCTGCTCCGTGCGGGCCGCACTGTGTTGCAGTCTGTGCGTGCGCATCCCCAGCTTACAGGGGCCGCGCGCACAGACTCTCCTTATCAGGATTTCCCTGTCTCCGCCTCCCAAGCTGATCAGGTCATTCCCAGGACTTCCCCTTCTGTCTCCTCCTCTTCTCTCCCAGACCTATCTCTTGCTTCTCCCACTTCTCTCTCTACTCCTCCCCTATCTACCATTGGTGCACCTTCCTTTATAATCCCTGTCTGTCCACCTCTTCCTTGCTCTGCATAGTTCCTGTTTCCCTGTGTGTTACCTGTCCTATGCTGTGCTCCCTCGGTGCTCCTGTGAATACCTGCTCCTGTGTTATTTGGATTTCCCTGGCTTTGACCCCTGCTCTACTTGGATTACTCTGCTCTCTGGTTACCCCTTGAACCCTGCTACGCATACGACTTCGCTGACCTCTGGCTACCTAGGACCTGGCTTGCTCACCGACGACTCTATTCTCTGGATCCCCTGAACATTGACTAACGGACACGTCGATTCTTACGGACACTCCCAAGCGTTGCAAGTATTAACTTAACAACTCTCTCTAGAGGCCCAGCAACGCTATACCACACTCCGGCCTTGCTCCCACTGCTGTGGGTGTGTAGTATCATACCGTTCCCACCTCAGTACTGGGGTCTGGCTTGGTCTGCGGGCATACAGGCGTGACATTATGCAGAGCCCAACAAACGCAGACCCCCCTGAGGTAGGTACAAGTATTACCATAGAGGACTTAAGCTTTGTTAGTGATCAGCTGGCCACAGTGTCGCAGCAATTAGCCACCTTCAACCGTCAGGAGGGTACCACGGTTTCTGCACCTACAATGGCGAACTCCTATACTGGTCCACAGATTCCTTCTCCTAGTCGCTATGATGGGAACCCCCTCAACTGCCGCGGTTTCGTAAACCAATGTGAGGTACAATTTGAGATGTCTCCCTCCCTGTTTCCTACTGGCCGTGCTAAGATTGCGTGTATCTACGCCCTAATCACTGGAGACGCCATTGCCTGGGCCTCCCCTCTATGGGAACATGGTCACGAAATAATGCAAGATTATATGTTATTCAAACGTGAATTCCTACTTGTTTTTGATACCCCCGCACGGCACGAGACAGCTGCCTTCTCTCTCTTCCATGTTTCGCATGGTCGGAATTCTGCTGCCAAATACGCCATCACATTCCGTACAGTAGCCACTGAAGTACAATGGAATGATGAGGCTCTCGCAGCAGCTTACTGGCATGGACTCTCAGATACGTTGAAAGTAGCCACTCACGCCCGGCCTACGTCCCTGGAGGAACTCATCACCCTGAGCATACGCATGGATCAGCGCACGCAAGAGCGACGACACAAGAGGCACTGTTCCCGTTCTTCTTCCTTTGTTATGTCTCCAAGGTCAGTTGCTACTCCTCTCCTGGCTCTGGAGTCTTCGGAACCGATGCAGGTTGGCAGTCAACAACTCCAGGCAACCGAGAGAGCGCGGCGGCGCCAGAACCGGCTGTGTTTCTATTGTGCTTCCTCGGAACATCGTCTCCAGAACTGTCCTTTGAAGCCGGGAAACGGGCACACCCAGTAAAGGTAGAGGGTCTTCTACTGGGTACTGTCTCTCCTAACCCCTCTCCACCCAAGAAACTCCCAAAGAAGCTGATGCTACCAGCCACACTGGAGGGTCCCAACCTTGTCGTAAAGGTCGAAGCGTTCATAGATTCCGGATCGGGCAGTAATTTCCTGGACCAGCAGTTTGCAGAGGAGAATAAAATCCCCATGTTCAGAAGGAAGAGCCCAGTGGGTCTGGAGGCCATCGACGGACGACCACTCCAGCCGGCTTTCATCATTTGGGAGTCTATTCCTCTTACTTTGACCCTGGCTGATGGTCACAAGGAGGTAATTGTCTTTGATGTTTTTCAGTCTCCTTCAGTACAAATTATATTAAGATTGCCTTGGCTTCAACTCCACAATCCGCGCATTGATTGGTCTGGTACCGTGCCCATCCAGTGGCCCTCATCCGCAGATACTACGCCAGAGGATTCTCCTGTAGTTATGCTTGCTGGTCTGGATTCCGTACCAACCGACCATTCACCCTTGCCGGTCGTGTACCATGAATACCTGGACGTGTTCAACAAGGTACAAGCAGAGGTCCTGCCTCCTCACCGCCCGTACGATTGTCCGGTCGACCTCATCCCCGGGACTGTCCTGCCGAAGTCTAAGTCTTACCCACTCTCCATCCCGGAGACCGAGGCCATGACTACTTATATTCAAAGAACTTATAGAAAGGTTTCATTCGCAACTCTACCTCTCCTGCCGGTGCGGGGGTTTTTTTTGTGAAGAAGAAGGATGGATCTCTAAGGCCTTGCATAGACTTCCGCGGACTCAATAAGATCACGGTGAAAAACAGGTATCCGTTACCGCTTATTTCTGAACTGTTTGATCGTCTCCAGGGGGCCTCTATTTTTTCAAAACTTGACTTAAGGGGGGCCTATAATCTCATTCGCATAAGAGAGGGAGACGAGTGGAAAACAGCCTTTAACACTCGTTCTGGTCACTATGAATACCTTGTTATGCCCTTTGGGTTGTGTAATGCCCCGGCCGTCTTTCAGGAATTTATGAACGACATCTTCCGTGACGTTTTGGGTACCTTTGTTATTGTCTATCTGGACGACATCCTTATTTTTTCTAAAAATCTTGAGGAACATCCAGCACACCAAGCTTGTGCTCTCCAGGCTACGTTCTAACCGTCTTTACGCCAAGATGGAAAAATGTTTGTTTCACCAGGCTTCCACAGCCTTCCTAGGCTATATCATCTCCAGCCAAGGTTTCTCCATGGACCCAGAGAAGTTGAAGGCGGTTCTCGATTGGCTACTCCCTAATTTGCTCAAAGCGGTGCAACGTCTTCTTGGCTTCGCCAATTATTACAGGAAGTTTATCAAAAAAAATTCTTACATTGCCCTCCCCATCACTGCCTTGACCAAGAAAGGCGCCAATGTCTCATCCTGGTCACCAATGGCCATCACAGCTTTTGAGACCCTCAAGAAGGCGTTCGTCTCTGCCCCCATCCTGCGTCATCCGGATACCTGCTTTCCCTTTACTTTGGAGGTTGATGCCTCAGATGTAGGAGCTGGCGCAGTGCTGACCCAGAGGACTTCTCCTCAAGAGAAAGACCATCCTTGTGGTTTTTTTTCACGGAAATTCTATGCAGCAGAAAAAACCTATGATGTCGGTAATCGTGAACTGTTGGCCATCAAGTTGGCTCTCCAAGAATGGAGACACCTGTTGGAGGGTTCCAAATAACCTATCGCCATTCTCACCGACCACAAAAATTTGTTATATATTGAGGGTGTTCGCCGCCTGGGCTCCCGCCAGGCTCGCTGGTCACTCTTCTTTTCCCGCTTCAACTACACCATCTCCTATATCCCTGGTACCAAAAATGTTAAAGCGGACGCCCTCTCTCGTCAGTTTGCCTCCGAGTCTGAGGCTAAAGAAAGCTCTGAACCCATTCTCCCGGCCAAATGCATAGTCTCGGCTAACAACTTTGATGTACTGGATGAGATTCATAAGGCACAGCCACATATTCCCAGCAGGTTCAGGGTACCAGAAGGACGTCTTTACGCAGCCCCACGCTTCCGCCATAAAGTCTTACTTTGGGGTCATTCCTCCAGAGCAGTTGGTCATCCAGGCTTCAAGAGGACAGCTGATCTCATTAAACGGACTTTTTGGTGGCCCAGGATGAATCAGGATATTTTCAATTTTACTTCCGCCTGTCCCGTTTGTGCCCAGAGTAAAACCCTACATCATAAACCCTCTGGACTTCTGCTATTCCTTCCCATCCCCGAACAACCCTGTAAACACATTTCGATGGACTTTATCGTGGAACTGCCAGTGTCCAAAGGGATGAATACTATTTTGGTCGTAGTTGACAGATTTTCAAAACAGGCTCATTTTATTCCCCTCAAGGGTCTCCCCAACTCGGCTACTTTGGCAGATGTATTCTCCAGAGAGATCTTTAGGCTACATGGCGTTCCTATCTCCATTGTCTCTGATCGGGGGTCTCAGTTCATTTCGAAATTTTGGCGAGCTTTCTCTCAAAGATTGGGTATATCCCTCCTGTTCTCCTCGGGTTATCATCCACAAACCAACGGTCAAACTGAAAGGATGAACCAAACCCTCGAACAGTATCTGAGATGGTTTATTTCCAACTCGCAGGATAACTGGGTGGATCTTTTACCATGGGCAGAATTTGGCATCAACTCCTTAAAGAATGAATCCACTCAGGAATCTCCCTTCTTCATTAACTATGGGATCCACCCCAATAGTCTCCCTCTCTCACCTTCTCCTTCTGGAGTTCCTGTAGCCGACTCTCATATCACCAACCTTCAACAGTCCTGGAAGAAGATCCTCAACTCCCTACAGTCTGCGGTGGCTAAGCAAAACATCAAAGCTGATTGTCACCGTCAAAGAGATCCTTCATTTAAGCCTGGTGATTTGGTCTGGCTGTCATCCAGGAATATCAGACTCATATCTCCTTCCCCCAAACTATCCCCCAGATTCTTGGGTCCTTTTAAAATCCTGGAGAGAGTCAATCCCATGGCCTTGAGCTTCCCCCTTCTATGAAAATTCCTTCGGTGTTTCATCTTTCCCTCCTAAAAGAATTTGTGCCCAGTCCTCATTTTCCGGATCCCTCTCGGAAACCTAAACCAGTGTCCACGCTGGGTCAACAAGAGTACGAGATTCAATCTCTCATCAACTCACGGATTTCCAAAAAAGGACTCCAGTGTCTAGTTCACTGGAAGGGCTACGGTCCCGAGGAACGGTCCTGGGTACCGGCACATCATGTTCATGCCCCAAAGTTGATATCACAGTTTCACCAGAAATTCCCCCTTAAACCATGGGTCGATCACTCGGAGATTGATCCTCAAGGGGGGGATACTGTGATGACTCAGGGGATTCCTTCCCCTTCTCTCCCCTCTCCTTCACCATCTACCTCTGCCCCCTTGCCACAGCGCGTTACCCGCAGGTCTCGCGTACCCACGTGCTCCCACAGTTCTTGCCATAATCCTCCCTGCTCCCCCGAGGAAGCTCCCTTACCTTCCCCTGTAGTGCCTTCCGTCCCGTTGCCTCCTCCGCCTGCAGTGCCTGTGGCGTGGCGTTCCGCGCGCCTGGTGACGCGTCCGGTGCGCACCCCCTCTGTCCATGGGGGAAGCGCGTGCATCGTCTCTCCCCTTGCTGGCCATCGCGCGGGCACAGTCTTCGCCCGCGTTTCCCCCTGCTTGGCTCCGTCCCCCGTCTGCTTCCTTTCCCTGCTCCGTGCGGGCCGCACTGTGTTGCAGTCTGTGCGCGCGCATCCCCAGCTTATCCCCAGCACCCCCAGCTTATCAGGATTCCCCTGTTTCCGCCTCCCAAGCTGATCAGGTCATTCCCAGGACTTCCCCTTCTGTCTCCTCCTCTTCTCTCCCTGACCTATCTCTTGCTTCTCCCACTTCTCTCTCTACGCCTCCCCTCTCTGTCATTGGTGCACCTTCCTTTATAATCCCTGACTGTCCACCTCTTCCTCGCTCTGCATAGTTCCTGTGTCCCTGTGTGTTACACAAAAAACAAAACTGTGCGCTACTACCTAACTACCTATAAAGTTTAAATGTATAAATATATACAGTGCAGTGACTATACCATCAATTTAGTGATAAAAAATTTATAAAAAATTAAACCACAACTCCCACAGTGAGATAATTATACATTAAATAATAAGTGCCACATAACCGTGTTGGGGATAATGGCGTCTGCAGCTGTAAACGCAGGGGTGGCTCAGCACCCCACACACACTAAGAGAATGGAAACAAAAGAAAACAGCGCACAACGCCAAATAGTGAAGCAAATTCAACAATATATTAAAGAATTAAAAAGGGGGTAATATATCTGCGTACATGAAAAAAGTTGGTAAAAGGCATGTAGTGTGTATCACACTGTTTACCACTCGGCAGCTGTTAGCTGTAGATTCAGGTGCTTGCTTCCCTCTGCTGCTGCAGCTCAGTTGATTCTGGGGCAGGACGTCAGTCTTTTCACTCCCAAGGGGATTTCCCTTCATGCAGCCAGGTTCAGCAGCTGGTACTGGGGCTCGGTGAAATCGCTCCTGCTTCCTGGCCGATATGAAGCTGCTCCTGTACCTCGGCAGGTGTATCCTCTGCACAGAGGTTAAAACGCAGCTTGCTGGGGTGCCCTCAGCGTGCCACGGTGCCGCTCGGTCGCGGGACGCTGTGTAATGACGTCACTGTCTACACAGCAGTGGTGGATTCAATAGGGAAGTTTGAACAGTCTTACAAAGTCTCTCACAAGTGTCCAAAACAGCACACAGGATTAAATAAAAACAGGACAGACCAATACATAGACAAAGGCCAATGTACTGTAAGCAGATATAAGGCAATAGAATGTTACATCCAACTAGTTTCGTAGAATTAACTACTTCTTCAGGGAACTACATGCCTTTTACCAACTTTTTTCTTGTACGCAGATATATTACCCCCTTTTTAATTCTATAATATATTGTTGAATCTGCTTCACTATTTGGCGTTGTGCGCTGTTTTCTTTTGTTTCCAGTCCCTGTGTGTTACCTGTCCTATGCTGTGCTCCCTCTGTGCTCCTGTGAATACCTGCTCCTGTGTTCATTTGGATTTCCCTGGCTTTGACCCCTGCTCTCCTTGGATTACTCTGCTCTCTGGTTACCCCTTGAACCCTGCTACGCATACGACTTCGCTGACCTCTGGCTACCTAGGACCTGGCTTGCTCACCGACGACTCTATTCTCTGGATCCCCTGAACATTGGCTAACGGACACGACGATTCTTACAGACACTCCCAAGCGTTGCAAGTATAAACTTAACAACTCTCTCTGCAGGCCCAGCAACGCTATACCACACTCCGGGCTTGCTTCCACTGCTGTGAGTGTGTGGTATCATACCGTTCCCACCTCAGTACTGGGGTCTGGCTTGGTCTGCGGGCATACAGGCGTGACAGTAGTAGAGCATGTTTTTGATAACCCTTCTACATTTATTTGTATATTGGTTCATCATGTGTGTATATATATATATATATATATATATATATCTATATATATATATAGATAGATATATATATATATAGTTGCATGATGAAGACACTGTACAAATTAATGGGTGAAGGGTGGGTATCGGGCAAGGGTGTCTTAACCCCTTAATTACCTTTGCGGTTATTATCCGATAAGGTGATTAAGGGGTTAATTGATATCTGAATGTAATTGCAATGTATTGGCTATGTATTTTGTGGGCAGCGGAGGACAAGGATTTTGTGGCGACGGGGGCTTCTTATTGATGAGGTCAGTAGTACTTTATTTATTTTAATATGCTAGTTAATGTGTTTTATAATGGGCAAATAATCTATTATCCCTATCTGGATAATAGTTATTTTGAACATTATTGTACTGTAGGTGTTGGGGGGGGGGTGAAATTAATGTATTGACTGTATAGGTCAGGTTTATTTATTTTACATAAAGCAAAAAAAAGAAAAAGTTCCTCCTTGAATGCACTCGGATAAGCCAGTGATTGATAGTAATGAGTGTATTTAAAAACCTTTTAATCACAAGAGAAGGTTAAAAAAGGGTTGTATAGAGGGGCATGTTATATATAATCCAAGGCCAGCCCCTAATAGGCAAACCAAGAGAATCGTCCTCACTCGTGAGGAGATATAGGTATTACAACACCTTAATGTGGAACTGTGTCGCTCAGATAATCCCCTTTACTATAATACCAGATTAGAAGGCCCATATACCCTATGGAGATCCTTTTGTCAATAATTCAATGAACCTAACATGGTGTAGGTCATTGAAGCTAAGTCTGGAAGGGTGATTAGCTTACACCGAATGGACAGATAGTATATATCTGGGTGATGTCCCTAGTCCACTTAAGCGGTGTGTACAACAAATAAACGAAACATGGTGAAAACAATAACAACGCAACAAAGATGATCATCATAAAATGAATACTCAACCACCATGTACATGTAGTAGTGAGATGCGTAGCTGAATAGTGTGTGAGCTCTGCAAAGGGCAAGCACAAAGTGTGCTAACGGAGACGCCCTGAGGCACGGTTCAAGGACCGTATCCAGTTATAGCCTCTATATACTAATAGATGTTTAGTGCAGAGATCAAAATCACAAATAACCTCTCTGGAGTCCGGTATTTAACACTAATCAGGCCCAATAGTTATAAGTGGCTGATAGGTACACGGGGTAAGGAACAACCTGACTCATAAATCATATTGAGTCTCCCTCTGAGCAGGTAAATATAATATATACACAGCTACGGCTGATAAAGGTCAGTGAACAATACCCCTGGTTACACCCCCCTCTCTATTGTGCATATATTATGCTGGTAACCTGAATGGTAGCTATGGTAGAATGGAGACATGGCAAACATAACAATGCACAATAAACTACCAGGACAAAAAAGTATCTTTAGTCCTAATAAAGGTGCTACTTAGCTCCTGGGTGCATTCAGAAGCCGTTGCACCATCGTTGGTGGAAGGGAACGGCAGCAGGATACCAGGGGAGGGGTGTTCCGGTCTCGAGGCGGCAGCTACAGCCGCGGAGGCGCCATCTTGGGTGCGGTGACGTCACCACGCTCGTAGTCACCTGACGCACGTTTCGCGCGGGATCGCGCTTTCTCAAAGGTACGTTCACGCTCTCAAAGTGCACTTTAAGTAGCTAGTGGTTGCCACAGCGACCGCTGGGGGCGTGTCTCCCCTTCGTCGCTTGCTTGCCTGAACTGCTGCACTGTCTGCTTCACAGCAGGCTCTAATTAGTGAATCATAACATGACCTGCACATATCTGGGGGTATTGTTAACCCTAGTTGTTAACCATAGTGCAGTATCATCGTCCATATGCACCCCAAGGTATTTATGTGTCATGTGTGCCATATGGGTACTGCGGATGCAGATAAACAGAAGCCCCAATAAAATTGTGTCATATTATCTTAGTGGTTCTCCTTAAAGTGGCAGTATCACATAGATACAGTAGCTATATCCTTGCCCCAATAGAGTGTGATAGGGGGTCCAGTACCCCTAACTATGACACATTGTGACAGTTTAGAACATGGGGTAAAACAGAAAAAGGAAGGAAAGGAGGTAGGTGGTTCTCCTTAAAGTGGCTATGCCACATAGATACAGTAGCTACACGTTTGCCCCAGTAGAGTGTTATAGGGGGTCCAGTACCCCTAGTTATGACACGTTGTGATAGCTTGGGGTATGTGGTATGGGGTAAAGGAGAAGGAAGAAAAGGAGGTAGGTAACCCCGTCCCCATCTGCAGTGGCAGAAAATGTTCTGCCCGCTGATGGTTATAATTGGAATCATGGGTACCATAAGGAGGGTAGATAGTAGCAAAAGGGAAGCGAGTGGTCAAGGTGCGTACAGAGATGCCGCCCACCTCAGAGGGCAAAAACATACATAGGGTTAGACAGGATAAATCGCTGGATGATGTTTAGCACACTCATAGGTGTGTGTGGGATTGGGCAGGGTTGGCAGATCACAGGGACATCAAATAAACGGGGAAAAGAGAAATTCCTCGTTTAGTCCCCTAGGGACCAAAGTGCCCAGAGTGTAAATCCAACGAGATTCCCGTCTTATCTTACAAAAGGAGATACGACCATAAAGTCCGCTATCGGGAACTTCGGCCAGGATACACCGTTCTCCTGCGCACCTTAGGGATCCCCGACTAGCACAAGCTGGCCAATCGATGGAGAGAAGGATACTTTGAAGTACAGTAGTGTCCCAGATGCCGGGCCTCCCTGTGTATCGCATATGGGACATAGAAGGCAGGGTAAAGGTTTGGCTTCGAATCCATTTGTTGCCCATACCCCAAGTGGGCGAGGATAATTCAGAACCAGAGACTGTAACAAATAACTCTGAGCCTGAAGAATCTACAGAAACTTCTGTTCCTATAATTAACAAAGATCAAGATCCTTTGGAGGGAACCTCCACCGAGTTCACTAGCGATTGGTGGGCACCTCCCGAGGGAGTACTGGGTAATGGGCCTGAACCCCAAGACCTGTCACCAGCAACTTCAGCAAGTCACCCTCTCAACCCCAGCAGTCCTAGCTTTGTGCCTAATTGAGACTTTGTTCTGTCCGATTCACCTCCTGTAAGAGAGATGGGGCCTCAAGTCCCAGAACACCTTGCTTATAAAGAAGCTACAGAGACTGAGACCGAGACTCGTCGCAGTCAAAGGGTGAGGCGTTCACCTAATAGAGTGGTTTACAATCAATTAGGGGCACCCCACTATGAGTCTCAGCCACCGGATAAAGCTAAGCTGGACTCTGTGATTAAAATGTTTACCGAGCTGTATAACATTGTTTAAGTTGAGTGATAAATTGTACCATAAGTTATGTTCTGCATTTTTCATTATATAAATTATGTGTGATGCTGTTCCTAAGCGGGGTCGTTGGAGTTTCCACAAGAGGGAGGATGTAGCCAGGTCCTCCGTTTCCCTCCCCTTACCTCCGCTGAGAGCTGGGACCCCCGCTGCATGTCGGGGAGCTGCGGGGGGTGGCTGCATCGCCGGGAGCGAGTGCACAGGGCGCCGCCATATTGTACAAGGTTCGCACAATGCCAGTGAGTGCAGGAGGACCCGCGGTAGCCATTACTAAGTCACGCATGCGCAGTGGACTATGTGCACACGGCGGCCCATAGAGATAGGCTCCGCGGGGACTACAAGCCCCATAGTGTTCAGGGGCAAGAAGCTAGGTGACGCCAGGGAGCCAATAGGTGGCCAGATCTCCTGCAGTAGGAGATACATTGCGCGTTGGCACAGGAAGTGAGTCAGTAGGTTCCAGGAGAAGATAGGGGAAGGAGGTGTATGTGCAGTGAAGCAAGTAGCCTCTGCACTAGGCCAGAATCCCCCTAGGCCCCAGCTAGGCCCGGAGTCATTACCTTAGCTTTTGGCTGCTTTTTGGACAGGCACTTAGATAGGGATCCTGCCCCATTAGTATTGTATAGAGTGAGGGACACAGAGAGGTCTGGAACCAGGCCTAATGGACAACAACATGAAAAGAAAAACTGCCATGCGCTCCAGTGTATAGGAAAATAATATATATAAAACGTGGTGTCCCACAATTGAAGAAGGGGCTCCTTTGGGACCTTGCAGGTGGAGGCGCTACACTGGATTGTGAGCATATCACCCCAGGCTCTCTGTGGCAGAGGCTTAGGCTCCTGGGAGCAACAGGTAAAGGTAGGGTGACCAGATGTCCCGGTTTTGCCGGGACAGTCCCGTTTTTTTCATTCCTGTCCTGGTTGAGAGTCCATCCCGGTAATGTCCCGGTTTTTCTAGCTGTGTGCGGATGCGGATGCGGATGCGGCGGTGGCGGTGCGTGGGTGCGTTCGATGCAGGGAAGATGTGGTAGCAGATGAGGATTTGTAGAATGCTGGGGGGGTTGGGCTTTTAGAGAATGCCAGCCGGGCCACAGGGATTGGTTCAAGGATGTTGGGGGCGGGGCTTTGTAGGATGTCAGGCTGGAGGACTGAGTTGGTGTGTATGATCCCGCGCGGTGCATTGTGCGTTCCCGGCCTGTGGTGGGAGAGAGGGAGGTGGATGGAGAGCCGGTAAGTGGGAGGAGAAATCACAGGGGGGGCTCCTGTGAGTAAGAGTCGCGTCACCGCCTCGCGCGGTCCGTGTGTACAGGGAGGGGGTGAGCCGCCGGGAACAGGTGTGGGGGGAAGGCCAGGGGCACTGGCGGGGTTAACCCCTGCCAGCCGCCGTTATCTTCCTTCCCGAGGAGTTAGGAGGAACCCAGGAGAGACCTCTGCAGCGCCGGGCTGCTGCTGCTGGGTCCCTGCACTTTTAGCAGTCACAGGGCCTGGGGCCCAGTGCAGCAATAATACCAAGTCCTCCTCTGCCACAAATATAACCCCCTGCTCTATGCAATACCCATTTACTGCACTGCACTGATTCATTATATATCCCCAAACCCAACCTCATGTACCCCCAAGCATGCTCCCTGCCCTATTCATACCCCCTTACTGCACTCATTCATAATATAAGGATAGTGTGTGTGTGTGTGTGTGTGTGTGTGTGTGTGTGTGTGTGTGTGTGTGTGTGTGTGTGTGTGTGTGTGTGTGTGTGTGTGTGTGTGTGTGTGTGTGTGTGTGTGTGTGTGTGTGTGTGTGTGTGTGTCTGTGTGTGTCTGTGTGTGTCTGTGTGTGTGTGTCTGTGTGTGTGTGGCTCTGTGTGTGTGTGGCTCTGTGTGTGTGTGTGTGTGTGTGTGTGTGTGTGTGTGTGTGTGTGTGTGTGTGTGTGTGTGTGTGTGTGTGTGTGTGTGTGTGTGTGTGTGTGTGTGTGTGTGTGTGTGTGTGTGTGTGTGTGTGTGTGTGTGTGTGTGTGACTCTGTGTCTCTGTGTGTGTGGGTCAGTGGCTGTGGGTGTGTGGGTCAGTAGCTGTGGGTGTGTGGGTCAGTAGCTGTGGGTGTGTGGGTCAGTGGGTGTGTGTGTGGGTCAGTGGCTCTGTGGGTGTGTGGGTCAGTGGCTCTGTAGGTGTGTGGATCAGTGGCTGTGTGGGGGCCCAGTGCAGCAATAATACCAAGTCCTCCTCTGCCACAAATATAACCCCCTGCTCTATGCAATACCCATTTACTGCACTGCACTGATTCATTATATATCCCCAAACCCAACCTCATGTACCCCCAAGCATGCTCCCTGCCCTATTCATACCCCCTTACTGCACTCATTCATAATATAAGGATAGTGTGTGTGTGTGTGTGTGTGTGTGTGTGTGTGTGTGTGTGTGTGTGTGTGTGTGTGGCTCTGTGTGTGTGTGGCTGTGTGTGTGTGTGTGTGTGTGTGTGTGTGTGTGTGTGTGTGTGTGTGTGTGTGTGTGTGTGTGTGTGTGTGTGTGTGTGTGTGTGTGTGTGTGTGTGTGTGTGTGTGTGTGTGTGTGTGTGTGTGTGTGTGTGTGTGTCTCTGTGTGTGTGGGTCAGTGGCTGTGGGTGTGTGGGTCATTAGCTGTGGGTGTGTGGGTCAGTAGCTGTGGGTGTGTGGGTCAGTGGGTGTGTGTGTGGGTCAGTGGCTCTGTGGGTGTGTGGGTCAGTGGCTCTGTAGGTGTGTGGATCAGTGGCTGTGTGGGTGTGTGGGTGTCAGTGGCTCTGTGGGTGTGGGTGTGGGTCAGTGGCTCTGTGGGTGTGTGTGGGGGTCAGTGGCTCTGTGGGTGTGGGTGTGTTAGTGGCTCTGTGGGTGTGTGGGTGGGTTAGTGGCTCTGTAGGTGTGTGGGTCAGTGGCTCTGTGGATGTGGGTGTGGGTTAGTGGCTCTGTGGGTGTGTGGGTCAGTGGCTCTGTGGGTGTGTGTGTGGGTCAGTGGCTCCGTGGGTGTGTGGGTCAGTGGCTCTGTGGGTGGGTGTGTGGGTCAGTGGTTCTGTGGGTTGGATGTTTGGGTCAGTGGATCCGTTGGTGTGTGGGTCAGTGGCTCCGTGGGTGTGTGTGGGTCAGTGGCTCTGTGGGGGGGGGTCAGTGGTTCTGTGGGTGTGTGGGTCAGTGGCTCTGTGGGTATGTGGGTCAGTGGCTCTGTAGGTGTGTGGGTCAGTGGCTCTGTGGGTGTGTGTGGGTCAGTGGCTCTGTGGGTGGGTGTGTGGGTCAGTGGTTCCGTGGGTATGTGGGTCAGTGGTTCTGTAGGTGGGTGTGTGGGTCAGTGGCTCCGTGGGTGTGTGTGGGTCAGTGGCTCTGTGGGGGGGGGGGTCAGTGGTTCTGTGGGTGTGTGGGTCAGTGGCTCTGTGGGTATGTGGGTCAGTGGCTCTGTAGGTGTGTGGGTCAGTGGCTCTGTGGGTGTGTGTGGGTCAGTGGCTCTGTGGGTGTGTGTGTGTGTGGGTCAGTGGTTCCGTGGGTATGTGAGTCAGTGGTTCTCTAGGTGGGTGTGTGGGTCAGTGGCTCCGTGGGTGGGTGGCTCCGTGGATGTGTGGGTCAGTGGCTCTGTGGGTGTGGGTGTGTGTTGGTCAGTGGCTCTGTGGGTGTGTGGGTCAGTGGCTCTGTGTGTGTGGCTCTGTGGGTCGGTGGTTGTGGGTGTGTGGGTCAGTGGCTGTGGGTGTGTGGGTCAGTGGCTGTGGGTGTGTGGGTCAATGGCTGTGTGTGTGTGTGGGTCAGTGTGTGTGTGTGTGTGGGTCAGTGTGTGTGTGTGTGTGTGTGTGTGTGGGGGGGGGGGGGTCAGTGTGTGTTTGTGTGTGTGTGTGTGTGTGTGTGTGTGTGTGTGTGTGTGTGTGTGTGTGTGTGTGTGTGTGTGTGTGTGTGTGTGTGTGTGTGTGTGTGTGTGTGTGTGTGTGTGTGTGTGTGTGTGTGTCAGTGGCTGTAGGTGGGTGTGTGTGTGTGGGTCAGTGGCTGTGGGTGTGTGTGTGGGTGTGGGTCAGTGGCTGTGGGTGTGTGGGTCAGTGGTTCTGTGGGTGTGTGGCTCTGTGGGAGTGTGGGTCAGTGGCTCTGTGGGTGTGTGGCTCTGTGGGTGTGTGGGTCAGTGGCTCTGTGTGTGGGTGTGTGGCTCTGTGGGGGTGTGGCTCTGTGCTCTGTGGCTCTGTGGTCAGTGGGTCAGGGGCTCTGTGTGTGTGGGGGTCAGTGGCTCTGTGTGTGTGGGTCAGTAGCTCTGTGTGGAGATGACATTTTTTTTTTAGATCTTTTTATTATATATTTATCTTGCCTTTGGTTGTATCCTCCCCTCCAAATTCCATCAACATGGCTGCGCGACGTCACGTAATGCACATTGCCATAACAACGAGCCGCTCCGTGACGTCACGCGGCATCAAGTTGACATGACAACGGGACGCATTGTGGCGCAGAGGCATCACGTGATGCCACATTGTCATGGCAACATGTCCCCGCCTAACGTCAGTGTCTCGTTGTTATGGCAACAGGGGGCATCACGTGATGTAATTTGTTTTATAAATACTTCTTTAATGTGTCCCGGTTTTTCATTTTGGAAATCTGGTCACCCTAGGTAAAGGAGCAGCGCCGGTAGCTTTCTGTGTTCAGGGGGAAACATGGCTACATACTGTACATTTGGCCATACCCAGTAGCACTCCTTTTGACACAAATATATATGAAATTATGTGATGGGTACTGGGGTTAGAGTTTGCGGGGATTGTGTGTTTGTTAATTGTCAACTGGTAACAGTTGTTTGGAGGTTAGTGACCCCCTCCTCCCTGGATTTACGCTCGCTCCTCACCCCTTTTTAAGTAGCAGTTTTTTTCCCATGTTCCTGTGCAGGATAGATCTATTGAGACCTGTTTCCCTCCACTGCAGAGGTAAATGAGAATACTCACAGGTAGTATTAGGACCTGCATTATTTATTTATTTATTTATAAAATATTTTACCAGGAAGTAATACATTGAGAGTTACCTCTCGTTTTCAAGTATTTCCTGGGCACAGAGTAAAACAAATAGTACATGGTTACAAGTACAGTTACATAAATGAACAGGGTATACATTATATACAAGACATTGCATGCACAGTTAAAGAAAATATATATTATGGGCGTATGAAACAGTTACAGACCAGGTTAAAATGTGAGACAGCCTTAGATTTGAAATAACTTAAACTGGTGGTGGATGTGAGAGTCTCTGGTAGGTTGTTCCAGTTTTGGGGTGCACGGTAGGAGGAGGAGGAACGTCCGGATACTTTGTTGAGCCTTGGGACCATGAACAGTCTTTTGGAGTCTGATCTCAGGTGATAAGTGCTGCAAGTGGTAGGGGTGAGGAGCTTGTTCACTTGTTGTGCACAGTGGTCATGCTGTGACGTGGCTGCAGGCTTATAACGCTTTAGCCAAAGGGTTTAACTAAATGACCCTTACTCTTGAGAAGACAAATATTTAAGTATTTAACTGTATTTTTTGTCATATTGGATGTAGCATTGGGTATTTTTGTCTTTTGTTGTAGTGATCAGATATTAGGTTGTAAAAACTTTTTAGGTCCTCTTTGGACACCAGGGGGCACTGTTTACTATGTTTGCTTAAAGAGATATACTGACTATGCACCTCTTTACTCCAGGCTGTGCTGAAAAGCTGTGTAATACGGCAGGTCTAAGCTTATAAGGATTCATGTTAAAATGGACAAGAAACAAAAAAGTCAAATACTCACTCTCCCCCCCTCTTCTCTCAATCAATCCACCTCCTCTCTCACACAATCTCCTACTGCTCTCACCCACTCACCCAATTCCCCTCCTCTTTCACTTAATCCTCTTCCTACTCTCTCTCAATTCCCCCATCTCTTCTCAACCCCCCCTTCCTCTTTTCACCACCCTCCTCTCAATTCCCTCCTCCTCCCTCACTCAATCCCCCCCCATCTCATTTAAGAATTTTACCTTAGGGGTGGGGGAGGCCTCCGGGCCACGCATGAGGGGAGCTGGGGCCCTGCGGGTGGATGCGGAAGTTGGGCCTGACTCTGCATCCTATCTTCCGGCCCCTGAGCTGGAGGGGGGGTATGACAGGCCATTCCAAATGCGTCAAAGTGGCCTCCGGGCCACAGGTTGGCCATCCCTTGTGTAGTCCTTTCTTGATAATAAGACTGATAAAATGTTGTAGAGTCACTATGTGTACTGCACCGACACACTTTATTCGAGCAAATACCCGGTATGTACCTGGCAGATACCTGGAATGCGCCGCTCCTAACCTCTGACAAGCCCCGTTGCATTTGCCTTCCCAGCCTGGGTTCATGCCTGGCTGATGGGCGGCTGATCTGTTAAATGATAATGATTAGGATTTAATAGGCTGCAATGCTTCGCGTGTCTACCAGATGGCATAAATTCATGAATTGTAATGCAGTTTATAAATATATACTGTGCAGTATTGCAGCCAGCGGGAATAAAATGCTTCAATCCCTGCTTGGAAAATAACTCAATGCACTCGGGCAGAAAACAGTCACAAACCTCAATACACCCGGGTATACCCGAATTCGTGGGACTAGCCAAGCTCGAATAAAGTGTGTCGCCAGTGTATGTCTCGTTACAGCATTTAAAAGTATTTATGGTGAGGTGCCGTGTGCAGGATGCTGTTTCAATGCTCCCTGGAGTCCTCCTGCTGCCCAGTGTGATCGGGGCTCGGTCATGCTCCCTCCACCATCACTGTGCAATACCTGCACTGCTTCCTACTGTCCCTCTTACTAATAAAAACATATAGAAAAACATATCTATTTGAGGATCCCATTATGTTGTGACTTGTGTACTATTACAAGGGTGTGTAAACTTTTGCCCCTGCGTCCCCCTAACTCTTGTCCCCCTTCGCTATGTGGCATCAAATGATGCGCAAGGTCATGTGACGTAATGTCACGTGACCCGCATCATCATTTGACGCCGCGTTGCTATGGCAGTGCACGTGTGACATCACGCCGCATGACCCCATGGTGTCATTTGATGCCGCGTTGCCATGGAGATGCTTCCATACGCCGGCTGAAGCAAGGTAAGTTTAGGTTGCAGAGGCCTCACGTGACCCCCCGGCATTTCATTTTAATGCCTCGGGGAAGAGGGTGAGGCCTCTGCAACTGCCCGCGCCCCCAAGAAAAAGCTCTCACCCCCTGGGGGGGGCGCCCCCAAGATTGCACACCTCAGTACTATTAGATGCTAAAACATCGTAATTCATAAAAATACTATACAGCAATTGGAAATATCACTTGTGAACATATTCACTTCTTAGGCAGGTCTGCAACCCTAAAATACTAATAATCATACAATGCTTTGTACCGAGAGCAAATGTTCCTGTTGAAACAAAAAATTCTGATTGTTATAAGTGTAGTCCCCTTTGCCCCGTGTCTAGGGTGACTGCGTGTGGTGCGTTACTGTCACAGGAGACAACGGTTATAAACACCTTTTCCTACCGGGATCATCTGATTGAACAAGACACAGCAGTAAAATAAATTGTAATTTATTCCAGCTTTTGACATACACACAAAGTAACACAATTTGCACGGTTAACACACTTACTGGGAACGGGGCTAACGAATAAAATATTCCTTAAAACTAAATTGTCACAACCGACCTCTGTAGGAGCCCTTTCCAATGACCAAGAGGTACTCATGAATGTCCTGGAACGCAATACCAGCCACGACCGCTACGTCCTCAAAAAGCAGTCAAAATCTTTTAAGCCGGCTCGCGTCTATTCCTTACAGAGCATCTTTGAATTTTCTGCTGAGGGTTTGGCGCTTGGAATCTGAGGTCCTGATTGACTGCAAGGTTTCTTATAGGTTTTAGAGTCCCATTTAGAAACCCCTACAACAAATCAGCGCGTGGGAATTCTCCTGCCAGCCAATCACCGATTTGCTGGTCTTCTAAAGCCGAGTGGGCACCAATTTGGATTCTGCTAAGGGGCATACGCCAACCTGGCACCTCTGCCTCTTAGCATATCGAGCCCATCCACTGTCCAGGCTCCGCAGAGTCTGGGGAAGGGCAAATGGTTGCCAGATAGCCCTTTGTTAGCCCAGGATGGAGGTACTCAGGTATAACTACAGTACTTCTCCTGTTCTAAGACCTTGGCATCCCTGAGGCTTTCAATTCCGGGTTTCGAGTAGACTCAGTAGCGCCAAGCTTGGTAGCCATCTGGTCTCTCGGAACCACGGATTTGGAATCCCACAGTCACAGATACATGGTCATAAGCATTCACATTTATTAAACAGAACTTTTAATAACATTCTCCTTGCCTATGTGTCTTTGTGTTTTAATTGGTATTTGTCTTCTGGTCTGGTGGCAGAGATAGAATAAAAATATATGTTCCCTATTCTTATCAGCCTTATCCCTGGCATACTGCACAACCCTGACTTAAACTGTATTTACACAATAAAACCCCTCACAGCTTTTGAACATAGCTGGAGCAACCCCTGGAACCCTATACCAGGTTCAGGGTGACTGGGCAAGGTCTGGGCCTCTTTACTACATATTTACTACTCTTTACTCTACTACTCTTTTTCATACCCTCTTTACTTTTCCAGCCTGTGAGGAAGCAGTGAACCCTGGCGGTGAGTCGCAAGAACATTTCCAGGGTAGGATTTTGCCGGAGCACTGTGCTTCAATGTGCCTGAGAATCTTACCTGATTCCCGGGTGTCACGGGAGACAAGGTCTCTTAACACCATTTCTACCCGGGATCATATGAGTGAGCAAAGCAAGAAGATATAATAAATTGTAATTTATTTTGCGAATGGACATCCACACAATGTTTCACAATTATAGTCAGAAGAGACTTACTGGGACGCGGCAAACAAAATAAATTGTTTCCAGAACGAAATGTTGAAAAAGAAAGTCTTAGGAGCAATTTCCCAGGAGCGGGGGTTATTCGCGAAACGGCTTGAAACTCTCCTTGGTCAGAGGTGCAAGTTGCAACCGCTGTGTACTCCGACAGAGCTGCTTCCTTCGTTCTGCCACCACGATAATGGCACTTGGAATCTTGGTATCTTACGAAATCTTTGAAGCTACATGAATCTTACGATGTTTCTTAGGCTGGGGCGGGGGGGGGCGGCGCGTGCACAGCGCTGCACCTGCACAAGCGGTCCTGGGAGGGAGAGGTTGCAATGGGAGGGGGAATGGCGGGGGGGTTGCGGGGGCGGGGCCATGACCTCACGCAGCTGGTTCACCCTCATTGGCTGAACCGCCGGCGGGGGCGTGGCCACAGCTCCGTCGCAAGTTCCACACACTATTTTTTTGTGTGTGTGGAATCTTGCAGTGCAGCACGGCTGCTGAATGTGTGCCGACGCATGTTCTCGGTTCTGAGTGACTGGGGGCGGTGCTTGTGCGCACAGCGCACGTCGAGGCAGTCACCGGGACCGCAGCCTTAGGTGAAACTTAGATGGATCTGATTCCCGATGGGCTGTTGGAATTCTTATAGAGTTCAAAACCCTGTACCTAACAAGTGCAGCCAATCTCTCAGTGGGAATAACTTTTCCCACCTATCCCGGAGTTGCCAATACTTCACAAACCTGGCATGGAGGGCTTCTCATTCTGCTAAGGGCGTGAACGTAGCACCTTTGCTTCATACCAAATGAGACCCGGCCCCTCTACCTGGCGACAGTAAGTCTGGGCTGGCCACCATTTGCCAAACTGCCCGGACTACACTAGAATGGGGGTACTTGAGGGTCCCTTCCTAACTTAACACCTTAGGGACACTGAGTCCTTTCAACTCCAGACTTTTACAGACATTGTGGCATCAAGCCAGCGGGATGCTGTAGAAGTCCAGTGCTGCACATCCTCAGCTCATTTACAGTGATTCACTACACGCATACTAAGTGGGGTGCTGCAATAAATGAGTATTTCCCTGTCTCTGGTGTCCTGAATGAAAGCCCAAATATACCTATTATGTTTAATACACTATTTGAGTTGGACTTTCCTTCATAAATTTTTATAAAAAGTTATAAAAATTGTTATGGTTGTTTTATATGTATCTATCAGAATGATGCACAAGGCAAGTTTCAGAGCGCTAGGAGCTTCCTAACAAAAGTTAGTAAACAGCCGCTTTTATTCTGCTAAGCGCTGGATTTAGAAACATTTTCTCATCTTAGTTATACAGGTAAAACATTTCTACATTATACACCATAAACTTAGAAAGGCTGTTACCCTCGCCACCTTATACCGGGTGGTAGATACTCAGAACCCCTACACTGGGTTCTGGGGGTTTGGGCATATACGCTTGAATGTGATTTCCCCCTGCCCGGTCTTACTGTTCTGGTCTGTGCTGAAGCAGGGAGATCGGGCGCTGAGCTGCAAACTGCTTCCTATGGAGGATTGTGTCCGGTGGTCTGTGTCTCAATGTCTCCAGGAATCTGGTAGGATTCCTGGGTACAAGTTTCGGGGTAACCAGCAAGTCTGGCCCCTTCTACCCAAACACACCCTGACAACACGTTACCGTAAAATCATCCCAGAAACTCACACCCTGTGAATCTCTGCTGGCTGGCACTCCTGGAACAGTAAACCATACATACTGTACATCTTTTATTAAAACACAGATCACATGCCATAACTGGGTTGCAGAGCTGACACTTCAAACTCCCCAATATGGCTCAGGGGCACCCAGCTAAGCATAATACCTTTATTATTGGCCTGGGTACCCCCTCTCCGTTACACCGGATACAGCTTTGGGATAGCCAATAACTCGGGAACCCCATTACATAACAACTATCTGAATGAAGATTCTCTGCAAAACCTACCCTGAAACTCATAGCCTCGCGTGCTCCGCTGCCCATCACCCCTGGAAAGGCAGAATACAGAAAATATTGAATTGTCACATAATTTCTACACAGTCTCAGTGATACCTACAGTATACGACCGTTAGGTTCAAGAGCTGACACTCTAGGACATTTACACACGGATCAGGGGTAACCAAGTGGGCTTAACCTTTATTATTGAGCCTGGTTACCCCCTCATAGTTACCTGATAGGCTCTGGGGGAGGACAGGCGTACGCGCCCGGCACTCCTCCATGCCTGGGGAAGCACTAGGGGCCTCCGTTCTGACACTCAGTCTATGGTATATAAGTGGACTCCCTCCCGGTGGGGCTTTGGGTAGCTGTAGAAACTGGGGGCCACTGGGATATCGCAGTGGCAGTCGACCAGGAGTGTACTCCAATGGATGGCTGCATCCCATTTTGCATCTACAATTCGGGCTTTAGTGAACCCTGATATCTGCCTCAGTGTGGTTTGCAAGTTAGGCAAGGGTAGAGATATGAGAACTTGTCTATCGGCGACCACTTGGTGGGGAGATGCGTGCCGCCGTTGTGCCCACTCGTGGGCACTCTGGTGGGATGGTAGGGACATGTTTCCTAATTTGATCTGACTGCTTTTAACTTTTAGGTTGGGCACCACAGGTCTGAATCTCAGCAACGCCTCAACATGTAGCCCCTTTCGTCTAGGGTGACTACGTGCGGTGTGTTACCTGATAATCTCACATGAGGCCTTGTCCTCCGCTGCAGGGAGCCTGGGGTGTATGTAACATGTATGCTAACAGCGCCTCCACCTGAGAAGGATCCTCACCCAGTGGGATAGCCCCACCCAAGACAATATAACCAGTAATTATACATCAGGGTATGATATAACAGTATTAACTGGGAATCAATATAACAGATTTATTTATTTATAAAAGTAATACATTGAGAGTTAACTCTCGTTTTCAAGTATGTCCTGGGCATAGAGTTAAGATTACAAATAATACATGTTACGTACATAGTTACATAGTTACATAGTAGATGAGGTTGAAAAAAGACGTACATCCATCAAGTTCAACATATGCTAAATTTAGACAACAGATACTTGATCCTTTATCTATACTTACTTATTGATCCAGAGGAAGGCAAACAAAAAAAACCACTATGGGGAAAAATAAATTCCTTCCTGACTCCAATAATTTGCAATCTGATTAATCCCTGGATCAACATTCTTCCCATGTATACTTATTTGGTATATCCCTGAATACCTTTCCTTTCTAAAAAGATGTCCAACCTTTTTTTGAACAAATGTATTGTATTTGCCATCACAGTCTCCATGGGTAATCAATTCCACATTTTATCTGCCCTTACTGTAAAGAACCCTTTCCTTTGTTGCTGGTGAAATCTCTTTCCTCCAACCTAAAGGGATGGCCCAGAGTCATTTGTACTGCCCTTGGGATGAATAATTCATTTGAAAGCTCCTTGTACTGTCCCCGAATATTTGTATATAGTTATCATATCCCCTCTTAGACGCCTCTTTTCTAATGTAAATAAATCTAATTTAGCTAGCATCTCCTCATAAGATAGATTGTCCATCCCCTTTATTAATTTGGTGGCTCTTCTCTGCACTATCTCTAGTTCCAGAATGCCTTTTCTAAGAAGTGGTGCCCAAAATTGTACTCCATACTCAAGGTGTGGTCTTACTAATGCTTTGTAAAGAGGCATCATTATGTTTACTTCCCTTCCATCCATTGCCCGTTTAATGCAAGTATAGCCATGCATAATAATGGTATATTACTTTCCTCTCTGTTGGCAGTAAGTCCTGCTAAGTACAGGTATGCCAGCAGTAGTTATGGAGGTTTTCCCTCACACCATGGTGATGTGTCCTATGTATGGAGGGGAGTGGCTGTATGTTCTGAGTCCCTCGATAGTAACATCAGGGATGCGCCTGCCTCCTGCAGTATATAAGGCACAACACAGTTAGTTAGTGTGTTCCAGCAGTGGTGGGAAGTTGTTGGGAAGTTGTATTTTCCTGCATAAGGGATTGTAGGAACACTTTGTGACCGTAGTGCAGTAACTAGCGGTCCAGGTTGACCAATTGGCCTGTCTAAGCCACTCTGTGTCCAGGGACCTGGCACAGAGAGGATCTCCCTAGGAGAAGAGGGAATCCCACTTTAATTTGGGAGGGCGTACCTGGCAAAGGGACAGCACGGAGAGATGTGCGGCTAGAGCCGGCAGCTGCATGGGGCAGTCTGCTACATCCCAAACTACAATAAAGATGGCCTTGTTAACGAAAACCCCACTGTGTGAGTGTGAAATTACTCAACAGTGGCAGGCACCACCAAGAAGGAGTTCCTCACCAGGACCATCTCCCTGCGGAAGCATAGACCCTGATGAGGTGGAGGCGCTGCACATGATGTAAGTTGAACTCGCACCCACTACCTCAGCTACCTGTCCTAATGATATCCCCTAATACCATCAAGCGGGAGACTCAGGAGTCCTGTTGCCTACAGGTGCACCACCAAACACGAACACGTAATGGGGGTTGGTTAGACTACCCGGGCCAATGTGAGATTGGGGGGGGGGGGGAAACCCGTTACAATTGGAGGCGCTGCTGAGATACCTGTTAACAGGACAGGCTTTTGCTAGGCACACTAGGAAACAGGGAAAGTGTATGCTGCTGCTTTGTGCTGTGTTGGGATGGAACCGCAGGGACAACCTGGGAACCTGAGAGGAATTAGTGGGTCTGGAGAGGGGCTATAGCTGTCCGAGTCACCTTGAGGTAGCGCTAGGGGTAGGATGCCTGAAGGGATAGCCTGTTAACTAGGTCAGGACTCCTGGAGAGGGTCTGCACTAGGCTGACCAAGAGAGGTAGACGCCCAAGTACTGCATGGAAGCCCCAGAGTACTCTAGCCATTCCAGATCACTTACCGAAGGGAGCACAGACTGGGAGGAAAGAGTTACAGTAGACACTGAGAGAGTGAGCCTAGCCTGAGGTAGTGCAAACACGAGTTAGATCTACGTTAGGTACATAAGGTGGTGCACAAGGCATGTTTATTGTACTGATGTGGTAGCTGCCCCGCAGAGCGGAGCTCCATGTACAATAATCCAGTATACAGTGATCGAGAAACAACCGTCAGAATGGAGGATCTGCAAAGAGCAGAAGGTCCAGGATGTCGGACTGAGGAAGAAGAACAAGCTACAGAGGAGACTTTTGTGAGCTTGTTATGGAATGGCGTGAAAGCCGTGGCTGCGCCGTGTTTGTCCTGCCTATGTTCTCGGGAAAGTACCCTCGAGACTAGTGAGGACGACAGCCTTGCGAGATGGGAGGAACGAAATGGACTTTGTTATACACCAATAAACAAACAGCCAGACGCTACCTCAAATATGAAGAAGGACAGTACTCACCAAGATGACGGTTC
Organism: Ascaphus truei; assembly: GCF_040206685.1. Classification (NCBI taxonomy): domain Eukaryota; kingdom Metazoa; phylum Chordata; class Amphibia; order Anura; family Ascaphidae; genus Ascaphus; species Ascaphus truei. Next base: position 202,296,616 of record NC_134484.1, on the reverse strand, counting down.
CCGCGTTCCCGGGACACCGCGTGGGCCAGCTGCAGAAAGTCTTGCAACTTTGCAGTTTGCTAATTGTTGGCCAGGATTGGCGGCAACGAGAAAACTCCCCCCTGCTGTGGAGTATGGCGCGAAAGCTGGAGCCGCGCCCTCATGGACTATGACTCACTCTGCACCTGTGCTGGGTCAGACTACAAGTCTACGAGACATCCCCCTATTTTCAACCAGAGGGAGTGGTCTGCAATTCCACCGGATGTCGATGGAGGAAGTAGGGGGAGGGATTGTTCAACCATCCCCTGCCCTTCAGTTGCGAAGAGCCATTGATCGATACAGACCTCTAAGAAGAGTGCCTCAGTTGGTGACTATGGCTGAACATTCCGAGAAAGTGGATCAGAGTCCCTTGATATCTACCCATCCCTATTCGGTTCCAGGAGGCTTCCTGATTATCCACGTAGAGGGTGTGGAGACAGTGGTCTGTCTCTGCCTGCAGTGCAGACTGCCGAGCGGAGCTGTGGGCAGCGAGGCTCGATGTACTCACTGTGGACTGCAATATATGTGGCCTATGACGACGTTTGTGCCGGTACAAGCTGGGGGAATGAAGGATTCTACCCCGATGTCGGCGGCGGAGCTTCCGGTTGCACTGTGGCGTGAGAGTACAGGCGCCGCGGAGCAGGAATCAAGCCGGGCTCTCAAGCCAGAGAAAACTAGCCAGCGGAGAGGTGACCGGAAAGGAGCCCATCGACGGTCCCCTACTGGAATACCCCACCCGAACTGTAAATTAGAGTCCTCGGACGAGGAGTGTGCCAGGCTGGCAGATGCACAGGACTTGTTGACGGAGTACCGTATCAGTGGTATCCCGTGGCGAGATGCTATTCCGCGTGGTGTGGAGACACGGAGTCGAGTGTCTCCAGTACCGCGACAACCCGATCGCAGGAGTCCCACTGCCGTGGTGACTAGTGGGTCGGAAGGAGGTCGATCCACCCCGACGCTGCGGAGCAGTAGGCTAGCTCAGTGCTCGCCGCAGACCGAGGCGGTGGAGGTGAAGGAGGAGTGGATTCAGGGTCAGGCTGGACCGCGTAGCAGACGGGCGTTGCCGGATGTCCTCGTGGAGGAAGAGGTCTCGATTGGGGACCCAACCCAAGATGGCGTCGAAGCACGTGCGTGTACGGAGGAGATTCCGGACAACCAGAGCGGCATCGAGTGGGAGGTGATCGAGCCTCTGCGGTCGAGCAGTGGAAGTCGATCCCCTACGGACAGACGGAATGGGCGCTCGAGCCGGAGAGCGAGAAGCTCTGCTGCCAGAGGAAAGAACGGACTTTGTGGCGAAAGTGAGGCAGGTATTGCTGAGGAGCAGGCCGTAACCCTGTCGATACCTACCATCCGGCCCCGTCACCCAACCCCGTCCATCCCCAAAGTTAGCCCCAAGGCCCTAGTTAAATCCCCTGTCCCTGTCACCTGATCCTTCGGGTCTACCTCTAGCCTGGGGATGTCAGGGGATTCCCGGGGTCCTACCGAGGAACGGACTGGGAGCATGGACTGGGGAACTTCGGATGATGGATCGGAGGGTGGAAGGAGGATTTTTCCCGACGAGGGTTGGTGCCCAGTGATTGTGCTAGTGTGCTGGGTATCTCGGGTGGACACTGGTCACAGCGTCGGGGAAAGGTTACGCAATCTGAGGGTACTTCAGGGGTATCATCGGGCGGGCCTGAAGAGGAAGAGCCACTAGAATCCAACTCGGAGGAGGTATGGGAAACTAGATGGTGGGCACCACTATATGAGGGTTATGTCGCCTGGATAGACCGCACCCGTTTCATTCTAGAAAGGGATGGGGTAGTTGACCATTGGTGGGCTCCGGGGATTTCGACGATGAGGCATACCTCAAAGAGCTGCGAGTAAGGTGGGACCGCATTCAAGGGGGTCTTATTACCCCAAAGGGATCTGAAGGGTTAGATGATCCGGTGGAGTCAGATGACCCACTGTCATGGGTGTTACCGGGAAAGGCTGGGCAAACTAAATTAACCCGGGCCTGCCTGAGCTGAACGGGCCATTACAGCCAAGTATAAACGGTCTCATGGGCTTGAGTACCCATATGTCCCTGAACCTCTGATGAGGGAGATTGAGGACAATCGAGAGAGGTGGCTTCGTAATAATATAGAATATTATATCGTCAATAAGGGAGGGGCCATTAAGGGCGTTCAAGCTGAGCAGAGGGTTTCCCAACTGATGAGGGTTTGGAAAATTGGGCGCAGCATTTATATGCACAAAGTGGTGTATTGTAATGAGCGAGGCCTGCCCCGAGAGTATAGCGTGACAGTCACCGATGCAGCGGGGTGGGAGGAGAAGAAACCAGACCCTCGACACTATTATTAGGTCCCGTCAACCCTTTTTCTTTAACGCTCCCTGCTGGTCAGTGAGCGGAAGGTTCTTGCATTATTATGTGAAGGTGATAATGTTTGATGCTTAATTTGTGTGTTCTTTTTCAGTGTTTCCTGGAGCAAGGTACACCAAATTTAGGCCCAAGCCGGGATGGTGGGGATTCACAAGGGGGAGTATATAGCCATGCATAATAATGGTATATTACTTTCCTCTCTGTTGGCAGTAAGTCCTGGTAAGTACAGGTATGCCAGCAGTAGTTATGGAGGTTTTCCCTCACAACATGGTGATGTGCCCTATGTATGGAGGGGAGTGGCTGTATGTTCTGAGTCCCTGGATAGTGACATCAGGGATGCGCCTGCCTCCTGAAGTATATAAGGCACAACACAGTTAGTTAGTGTGTTCCAGCAGCTGTGGGAAGTTGTTGGGAAGTTGTATTTTCCTGCATAAGGGATTGTAGGAACACTTTGTGACCCTAGTGCAGTAACTAGTGGTCCAGGTTGACCAATCGGCCTGTCTAAGCCACTCTGTGTCCAGGGACCTGGCACAGAGAGGATCTCCCTAGGAGAAGAGGGAATCCCACTTTAATTTGGGAGGGCGTACCTGGCAAAGGGACAGCACGGAGAGATGTGCGGCTAGAGCCGGCAGCTGCATGGGGCAGTCTGCTACATCCCAAACTACAATAAAGATGGCCTTGTTAACGAAAACCCCACTGTGTGAGTGTGAAATTACTCAACAGTGGCAGGCACCACCAAGAAAGAGTTCCTCACCAGGACCATCTCCCTGCGGAAGCATAAACCCTGAAGAGGTGGAGGCGCTGCACATGATGTAAGTTGAACTCGCACCCACTACCTCAGCTACCTGTCCTGATGATATCCCCTAATACCATCAAGCGGGAGACTCAGGAGTCCTGTTGCCTACAGGTGCACCACCAAACACGAACACGTAATGGGGGTTGGTTAGACTACCCGGGCCAATGTGAGATTGGGGGGGGGGGAAACCCGTTACACAAGATAAGATCGTGTTTGCCTTTGCAGCTACTGCATGACTTTGGGCACTATTGCTAAGCCTGCTTTCTACAAGCACTCCTAAATCCTTCTCCATCAAGGATTCCCACAATTCATCCCCATTTAATGTATAAGTCGCCAGTTTATTCTTGCATCCCAAATGCATAACCTTACATTTATCTGTACTAAACCTCATCTGCCATTTACCTGCCCACGTTTCCAGTCTCTCCAAGTCCTTCTGGAAAGAAATTACATCCTGTTCTGATTCTACTACCTTACACAATTTAGTATCATCAGCAAAGATGGAGACTTTGCTCTCGATGCCAACCTTAAGGTCATTAATAAACAAGGTAAAAAGCAGAGGTCCCAGTACCGATCCCAGAGGTACTCCACTCACGACTTTTGCCCAACCTGAAAAAGTTCCATTTATGACAACCCTCTGTGGTCTATCCTTCAACCAGTTTATAATCAATGTGCATTCATTATTACTGAGTCCAAATTGCTTTATTTTGAACACTATCCTCTTGTGTGGAACCGTATCAAAAGCTTTTGCAAAATCTAAGTAGACCACATCAACTGCATTACCATGTCTAAATTCCTACTTACCTCCTCAAAGAAACAAATAGTTACATAAGTGAACTGGGTATACATTATATACAAGACATTGCATGCACAGTTAGAGATAATATATATTATAGGCGTATGTAACAGTTACAGACCAGATTAAAATGTGATACAGCTTTAGTTTTGAACAAATTTAGACTGGTGGTGGCTGTGAGAGTCTCCGGTAGATTGTTCCAGTTTTGGGTGCACAGTAAGAGGAGAAGGAGCGGCCGGATACTTTGTTGAACCTTGGGACCATGAACAGTCTTTTGAAGTCAGATCGCAGATAAGTGCTGCATGTGGTTGGAGTGAGGAGCTTGTTCAGGCAGACGAGCAGCGCCAGAAGTCATACAAAAACCATATGGGATACCTGGCGCTTAATACAGGAGAAAGTGTCCATACAGTGCAGTCCTTTAAATGCCCAAATGATGTTCCCAACCAAAATGACAATTGCAGTTGGATTCGTTAGTCCCCCCCAATAAAGGGTTAAAGAAAAAACACAAATTGCGCAGTATATCTGGACAGATACATACAGGACAGTACGACCACAGTGTAACTACTTACAAGATAAATCTTGCAACTTTCAGTTGAGAGGATCTGTGCTTTAACCTCTTCCTTGCTGTGATCACGAATCCCACGCAAATCTTCTCACTCCTCCTCTTCTTTAGCCTCTCCCAGATTAATATTCGGATGGCATGATAAGAAGAGAATACAGCAAGATAGTGTGGAAAGTACAACACAATTTATTAAAATATAACAAAAACAGCCACATGTAAACTCACATATGGATGCAGTAACACGTGCAATACTAGGATGCCGTCCGCAGCTTGCTAAGGTGTCCCTTTTGCTTGTTATAAATCAAGTACAGCTGTGTGGCTCCTCTCAGCAGCAACTCAGTGCCCAGGACTCTCTTCGCCCTCCCTGGTGTGTTTTGGCGCTGGTCCCGCTGACGTCACTGCCTGAGCGCCGTTCAAACAACTGGGAACCTCCTCTGCAGACGCCTCTAGAACTCCTCCCCCCTAACGCGTTTCGTGACGTGGGGACGTCACTTTTTCAAAGGATAAGGAGCTACTGCCAATAAGCCCTATTTATACCTCCAAGAAGTAATTAACCCCTTGGTGTCAAATTACATTGCATATACATATGACAGAAACGTATTAAAACACAATAAAATTCATTAATACAGACGCTATACATTACTACAAGTCAAACGAGATTAACTCTGGGATTCAATGGCTTGTATAATGGAAACAGATAGTTAATAAAGATATTAAATGCATAGTGGATAAAGAGTGATTTCTAATCCCTTAGGAAGGAGGCTAGATCAAACTAGAGGCACCGTCTGCAGAGGAGGTTCCCAGTTGTTTGAATGGCGCTCAGGCAGTGACGTCAGCGGGACCAGTGCCGGAACACACCAGGGAGGGCGAAGAGAGTCCTGGGCACTGAGTTGCTGCTGAGAGGAGCGTGGTGGATAGCATTCCATCTAGTACCATTCGCAGGAGGTGTTTTTTCCCTAGAAGGCTTCCGTACATTGGGGGAGTGCCGTGGAGCACGCCTACGTCACAGAAAGGTGAAAGTGGAAGCAGAGGATACACGTGGATACAGGGACACCTCAAGGCAAGACGCATATAACTTTCATCTACCAGGAACATCAACTCTGCATGACAAATAGCAGCAATGGGGCTGTAAGGGCCTGAATGGTCACACTGTGCGATTTTAAGACGGAATTTGTGAGTGTGATTCCAATTGTTTTTATTTTATTTTGAAGTTTTTAGTAAAGTTTTCTTGTAACAATATTGCACTATGTTTGGTATCCATTTTATTTTTATGTGGAACACAAGCTATGGTCTCTACATGCAGTGTGAACTGTACTGAAGACAGCAATTAGCTATAAGTAGGGTGACCACCTGTCCCCCTTTTGCCGGGACAGTCCCGGTTTTTCGAGAGCTGTCCCGGTTTCCTGTGTGTCCCGGAAATGTCCCGGTTTTTCCTCAATGTGTCCCCGTTTTTTTTTTTGTCGCCTGCGGTGCGCGAGTAAGCTCCGGTGCGCGAGTCTGCGGCGGCGCAGAGGAGGAGACTGCAGCAGCCCGGCTGGTAAGTATTTTTATTTTAATGCCAGGGGTTGGGCTTGTGTAGAAACTGGGTCTTGCTGATTGGAGGATGCGGCCCGGCATTGTACAAAGTCTCCCCCCCCCCCCGGCATTTTCCTACCTTGGCCAATCCCCTGCGTCCTGGCATTAAGCCCCGCCCCCGGCAGCGGAGGCAGTGAGGAGGAGACCCGAGGATGCGGCAGCCCGGCTGGTGAGTACTTTCAGATGCCAGGGGGTTGGGTTTCTTACTTGAATATGTCGGACTGCTGGGGATTGGTGGAGGATGCATGGGACGGGGCTTTGGCTCTTCCCTGCTTTTCCCCCCACCTGCCGCCCCCCTCTCCCTTCCTCCCCCCAAGCCCACTCACAGCCGCTCGCAGCACTTCCTGTGCCTGCTGCTAGTGAGCGCGTGACACAGACTCTTCCCGCTCCTCTACTGGTGGCTACGCAGTGTCCCCCCTTCTGCCCCGGGTCCCCGTGGCTGCCCGCCCGCCCGGGGTGATAGTAGGTAGGTGCGGGGGTGTGGCCACCAGGGGGGGAAGGGGTTGCCTCCTGTCCTGGTGCTCCCTTCCCCCGTCCCCTTGGTGTGGGAGATGAGCGCGGGGGCGGGTAGTGGTGATGCACTGCTGGCTGGTCAGATCGCCGGCCTTTCCCCCCCCCTCCCACCCCCAGTCACTTACATCCAGCGCTGCATCTCTTGCTCCACTTTGTGTGTGTGTGTGTGTGTATGTATGTGTGTATCAGTGTGTGTGTATATGTCTGTATTGTATTGTATTGTATGTCTTTATTTATATAGCCCATTAATGTACATAGCGCTTCACAGTAGTAATACATGTGGTAATCGAATAAATAACAGATAATATAAATAACAGATCATGGGAATTAGGGCCTCATGCAGTAAGCGTTGATAAGGGAAATATGGCCATGTTATAGCCAAAATTGGGTTTGAGATTCAGTAAGCGCCGATAAGTGCTTCATATCGCCAGGTTTCGGAGCCGATAATTTGGTTATGGCCAGTCGCCTGCCGATAAGCCTGTTTTCGACACTGATCGCCACTTTTTTAAATCGGCTGGATTCAACAAAAAAAAACAGCTTATCGGGGCTGATCGGCACTACGAAATTGAGATGTTATGGCCGATTTCTCCCGCCAACTAAAGTTGGCATTTTGGACGGGAGAACGATCGCTAAGGCTGCCGGAACGGCACTTAGAAAAAAAAAATCTTCTGTACATCAATGGAAGTCAATGGAGCGGGGACGTATAACAGTATAGTACTGTTTACGTTTCATTGCTCACAATACAAGGGGGATTTGCATTACAGTGTGGGGGCATTCCCTGCATTGTGTCACAGCTGACGTGTCTTATTTGCATAACATTCGACTTTTACATGTTTTCAGCATTTGCGGGTCACATTACTCATCATGTGATGATGTGGCAAGGGAAAATACTATACTACACTCTTAAAGGAGAACCTCACATCATATCACACATTTTACTCAACTCAGCGACAATTATTTACATGATGTCACACATGTCACACATGTCACACATACACAGTATATTCATCTTCCTTTACATTACACAATGCTTGTAATGTGACACGCATCTTTAAACGTTCATGTACATCTGTATTCTCATGTTTACATATACTTTTGGGTCCTCCCTATTTTCATGACGTCACTTATTGGACGCTCAATCACATTGCATGTTTACATTGTAACCGTTGCATTACAAGCACTTCAACCTAACTTATACACACATGTACAGTAATTCATCATTGGGACACCTTGTAAACTCATTCTATACCAACTATCCTCCTTACACAAATGCATGCATATGCACACGACTATTCATTGTTGCCAACATGTCACAATAACATGGATAATTACACATGTTACACAAAACTTTTCCCACGTCAATCTCAGCCTTTTTGTCTCATTACATGACTGACTCTTGCGTTCACAAGTGTTACATGCATTGCACATGCAACTATTTATTTGCAAGCAATCTTTGTACAAAGCTTCACGTCACATCATTGCCAAATATCATCATTCCCTGCAGAATACACACAACAAATACTTAGAACAACAAGTGCACACAGCTTGCCACAGAAGTACTTTATTATGTTAATGTAACACCTTGCATTTTACTATGTCACCTGACATCATCACATACCTATTTAAAGGACGCACATTACCTGCTCATTCACAGCTACTCATTTCAAAATGTTGCGAATGTTTAGGAGACGCAGGAACATTCTTTTCTATGACATGCTTGATGATCAAGAGAATCATATAGGGCAAGGTAGGGACACACCGAGGGACAGTGACAGTGACGCGGATACGACAGGGACAGGGAGAGGGACAGGCCGAGGGACAGGTAGAGGGACAGGAGATCAGAGGAGAAGACAGAGGAGACAACTTGTGCCTCGTCCGCGTCTGTACAGGGAGAGAACCCTGTTAGATGGGATGAGTGAGGAGGAGATTGTAAGTCGCTATCGTTTGAGTTCAGCAGCAATCTTAGCTCTTTATGAGGAGATAAGGGGGGATTTAGATTTTTTCACAGCCAGAGGTCGTGCAGTCCCTGGGCTTGTTAAAATGCTGTGCTCATTACATTATCTTGCTTCCGCGTCATACCAGACAACTGTGGGCATAGTGGGCGGGGTCTCGCAATCTACATTCTCGCGGGCCTTGACCCAGTTTCTCTATGCACTCAATAGACGCGCTAGGAATTATATTCATTTTCCTACAGAGGCGACAGAGTGGCTGGAAGTCAGGACTGGCTTTTATAATATAGCAGGGATACCATCTGTGCTGGGTGCAATCGATTGCACACATGTTGCTTTGATTGCACCTAGTCAGAGTGAGCATGTGTACCGCAATCGGAAGCACTACCATTCACTCAATGTACAGGTGGTATGTGATGCGACGATGAGGATAATGCATGTGGTACCCAAGTTCCCTGGTTCCAGTCACGATTCCTCTATCCTGAGGAACTCTTCAGTCTTCCATGCGTTCGAAGAGGGACATTTTGAACCTGGTTGGCTGCTGGGTGAGTACATATTTACATGTTCTAACACAAAACACATGTTGATTTAGGAATGTTGGCATTGTACAATTTGATCACTAATGTCAGCTTATGTGTGCTCCATTCATTATAGGTGACTCAGGATACGGAATTAGGCCGTGGCTCTTGACTCCGGTGCTAAACCCTCAAACTGAAGCAGAGGACAGGTACAATGCAGCCCATATATCTACAAGATCTGTTATAGAGAGGACATTTGGCCTACTCAAGACCAGGTTTAGGTGTCTGGACAGAACTGGTGGGGCTCTTCTATACAAGCCTCAAAAAGTGTCTGATATTATCCTTGCCTGTTGCATTTTGCACAATGTTGCACTCAGGCACAATGTACAGTCAGACCTAGCTGAGGCTTTGGTAGACGAGCATCCCACCCATGTAGCTGCTGAAAATGAACAAACAGCCAGTGGTGGCCAGACACGACAGAATCTCATCAATTCATTTTTTTCTTGTAAGTACAAACTCATATGTTCCTAGTACTACTTTTATAGTTTAATTATGTTATATTAACAATAATGTTTCTTTATATAACCTTCTGTTAGGACACAGATGAATATGGGTTGCACACCTTTCTTTTCTCTGCTGTGTGCACAAAGGGATGTGGCACCGGTATGTTATTGTTGCACAGGTTATATAATCCCTCTTCAATTGTACTTTAGTTGTGTGTATGTGAATACAACTTGGGTAACAAAGCAATAATATTTTAGCATTGTGTTATTCCTTATGCTAAGACAAAACACATATTATGCCCATAATCATTCATGCTTCTAGTATGCTTACATACAATGTTATTGGTGCAGTGTAACATGTACATCCAGATGATGTGTACACCAGGCTGATTTACATTTTGAATGTCATGAAATATACATGGTGTTGTACATTTAACACCAAATACACACTTTGCTGTGTTGTTTACGGTACTGAAGATGGCATGTCAATGTTTGCAATTTATATATTGTTCCTTTGCATTATAGGTATATCTCCAGTATGACTGATCATGGTATGTATATTTGCTGACATCTCTCATAAGATGTGGCTACCTCAATCTTCCTATAATTATTGGAACTAAAAACCCAACATATTGGTTTAAACACAAATGTTACATATATGTACTTTCTGTATCATGTATATGCATTTAGCTACTCTTGAGCTTTCATGTGCATTGTATTACAAAATGATTACTCACATTTCATCACATTTTATGTATGTTTCCTTATAATTTCCATTAATGTAATATAGAGGTGGTTGGAGAAAAGGGGATAACTGTACTTATTTGTTTACTTACGGGAGCACATTCATCACTAGCATAGACACACTTTTTAAGACAACTGTTTGTGTCTCTATCAATTGGTGTAGGATCCATGTATAACACCGACAAATGATAACACCAGCTTTATTATGGTAGCTTATATCATCATATTGACTATACTATGTATTTCTAAACGATTAATAAACACAGTAAACTATAGTTAGTTAGGTTAATGAAATATACACAGAAACGTACTTCATAACATGATGGTGATGTCATATTCAGAACATCATGCATTGGAGGGGACCATAACATCTGGCCAGTAACATTATTTGCTACAGTCCCAAACCATTTTATCTACATACCCATGTAACAAGAGATTTTAAAAATAAATGGCTACTTGGTTGTAAGTGTCCTTTACATTGGGAGAAGGAGTGGCTCAGTGAGTAAAGACACACACTGGCACTGATAGTTTGAAGCAGGGGAGTCTGGTTCAATTCCCGGTGTGGGCTCCTTGTGACCTTGGCCAAGTCACTTTATCTCCCTGTGCCTCATGCGGCAAAAAAACATTTGTACGTTCCACGGGCCAGGGACCTCAGGCTGAAACATGTGTCTGTAAATCGCTGCGTACAACTAGCAGCCCTATACATGAACATGCTCATATTATTATTATTATTGTTACATAGTTTCGACAGTCATACGTTCCATTACATATTAGAATACACAAATGTGTTAGCAGAGTGGGAATGATTGTTATATATAAAACACACCATGTCATAAAATGTTAGTAGTCATTAAAGAACACTCAATAAAAATTCATGAGGCACTCTTTTGCAACATCATTATGTTAATTAAGTGCTTATGCAATATAGGCATAAGGGTATCACATTTTTAATTGTTTGTTAATAAGCGCTGCAAGCAATATAAAATTAGTTCCATATGTAGTATAGTAGTCGGTGGCTCCTCCTCACAATCATCTCATATAAAGGTAGACTCTTCTGAAATCATACATTGATCCGATTGTATCTTCCCCGACATCTCTGAAATACAGCAAACACATGATGGTCAAAGATGGCACCTTACTAGATATGCATCCGTGACAACGCGTTACGCAGCTCTATATGATTGTGTAGATACACACGTCAGTCACTTATATGTTAGAAGTAAAACTGTTCATCAGTATGTAATGTTTCTTTAAATTTGTAGCAGGCATAACTATGTATAAGAAGTGAACGTTGCCTGTATACTGAAAGATGTGCGCGCACATCTTTGTGTGCGCACGCACTTCACGCTTGGCTCCACTAACTGTTAGCGCATGCGCAAAACAAAGCGTACGTTGTGCGTTCAATACATGTTGAAAATACCAGTAAACATAACATCTTTATTTCAAATACAATGAAGACGAAACTACATTCGTTCTAAACGAGTACATCTGTATTCTTTTTAAACAGACGTGTTTGAACAGAAAGCACGGCCGATAACACAATGCGCAAATGCAATACGTGTGACGTCATGTTAAGCCAGCGTGAAACGCACGCTAACACTCCTCCCACTCAATTAACATTCGGCTAACGCCCAGGGTACGCCTACAAACACTGAGCCGCACGCATCACACACTGCAGTTACCGTTACTATAACAAAACATGACAGCCAATAGGCTTTGAGGCGCGCACGTCGCTTGGGGGCGGGACTTACATCACTAATCCTTTTTAAGGACGCCTTGGCCCATGACAAGGGTCCCACGTCATACGTGGTGGACCCGGTTTTCAATGTTGTAGATGTTGCATGATAACAAAACAGGTATGTGTTAGAGTAATGGTAAAATGTTGCTAATATGTTTAAAGGGATAGGAAAGTACGTATATTTATTCCGTCAGCAATGTGTAGTACTCTTTCAGGTCCTACTATATTGTATTAGGAAACAATTTGTTTGTGATCGCTACATGTTATGCAGTCTGCAATGTTACGCTGTATCCACGCATTGAAAGTGAAAATGGTGGTTACAAAAAAAAAAAAAATTTAAACGCAGAGTCAACGCATAACGATTGTTATATTTACCATTCTTCTAGAATTAACTCTTCGCCTGGCTGCAACTGGTCGCTCCAGAAATGCAAGCCATTTTCATCCACGCTTAACCCAACCGCTGAATCCAGTATGGCACATATCTCCTCCAGGATGCGCTCATAGGAATCGCCACTGCTTTCTTCAAATAATTGGTCGGGAGGTAGGTTCATTTCTTCCGGTTCCCATTCCAATGCAATTTCAGCTGAAAGGCTTGGTACATAATCATAGTACTTTTGTTCTTGTACAATGTGGGTTTCAGGAATGGAGGCTGCAGATATTGCAGCACGTATCGATTCAAACGGATCAGTAGTAGCGGATACATTGCTATTGCCATTAGGAATAAATATGCCTTTCACGACAATATAAGTGCCGTCTTTCAGGAGAAATTGTTTTTCCGGGGCAATCTTCCAGAAACCATAGGTGTGTTGTAGCTTATCCTGGTCACGTTCAAAAAAGTCATTACTTGATAAAGTGAATCTTATTGAGGAATTAAAATTCCGTGCATGCTTACGGTCTTGGTAATAAGGATATTTTGCTCGAATGAAATCATCGATTTGGCGTGTGCTTGCTTTCTGTCCGCGACTGTTCAAGATGGCTTCACAGATCATGTACTTATACCCTAAAAGGGGATTAATATTGTTAACGAATTCATCAGCCATGTCTGAGTAGCACAAAAGCTGTGTGCAGGTCTGTGTTATTTGCTCATCAAAATGAATGTGCTGAATGGCTAACAAACTCCTGTTTTTCCTTGTCAAGGTCAACAAAAGTAACTACTTTGACTCCTTATTTCAAACGCCAATTGGATTTGGTTGTCTAATTGGGTTAACAGTTGTGGTTCGTGATATGGGACTGTGGGAGAAACATTTCTCCTTCTTTTATCTCGTTTGTGAAAAACATCCCTAGACTGTGAATGCGTTCACATAGTGTTTTTTTGAAAACTAACAAAGACCAGTGTGTGAAAATATTTCTTAGCCAGGCATATCAGTAAAAACACACCTGCAAAAAGAAATGTTTTTTCCCCGCTTACATTTCTGTGTGTATGTGAAAGTCTGGTTAACTCCCTGTCTGCATGAGTTTAAATACGTGTGTATATATATATATATATATATATATATATATATATATATATATATATATAAATATATCTCTTATAAAAATATATATATATTTATATATAATATTTTATTTTTTTTTATATTGCAGGAGTACACACAACATTGATGGCATTAAGTATACCTTGTATGAAACCTATTTAAATGGTGAGAAACATGATTGAATTAAGTAATAAACATTTGTTTAAGCACAATACTGTTAGAGTCTCATACTTAGGATATTTCTCAAACATTAGGCCTGTATTATTAAAATAGTGTTTTCACAAGGAAGCATGAAGTGTATTAGTTTGTGTATACCAGTTTATATAGTACTATATATATATATATATACACACACACACTCAGACTCACACTCACTCAGTGTGTGTGTGTGTATATATATTATTATACATTCTGAGATGTTATAGAAACGAACACACAACTGATTAAAGGACAAAATTACAATGGCCAAGCAAGGCAAAGGTAAGTAATAATTTACACATAATCCTGCTGTACACGTACAAGAAAGATGTTTGCACTTACTTAGGTGTTTTAATAATTGCATGTGACTAATATGCATATGCAATTCTTACATCAATTAACACACCCAAATGCAATGTTTTGCTGCAAAGTCAATGGCAGCTTCTCTAAACTTAGCAACTGGCTCCTGGTGGACCATTACTGAACAGACGATTACAACATAAATATTTATAACACAATTAATTATGAGTGTTAACATTTCCAAAACTTCACGTGTACAAGAACATAGTTGAAAGTTTGGAAACAACACAGTCTTCAGCATACATACAATAGTAATTAGATAATCTGAAGTCAACAAAACAAGGCCAAAGACATATTTTCTGAATTATAACATTTATTTTTTTTGTTCCTTTTGCGAGCGAGTAACAGGCCTGCTTGTTGTCTCTTGAATTTTCCTTTTTCTTTTGCCACCAACTTTAGGCACAACAGAGCCACTTTGAGTGGCCTCTGGCACTTCACGGGCAGGGCTTGTGGCCAGTGACTGTTCACCTACGGGGCTTGTGGCCAGTGACTCACCTACAGGGCTTGTGGCCAGTGACTCACCTACAGGGCTTTTGGGCAGTGATTCACCTACAGGGCTTTTGGGCAGCGATTCACCTACAGGGCTTTTGGGCAGCGATTCACCTACAGGGCTTTTGGGCAGCGACTCACCTACAGGGCTTTTGGGCAGCGATTCACCTACAGGGCTTTTGGGCAGCGACTCACCTACAGGGCTTTTGGGTAGTGACTGTTCACGGACAGGGCTTGTGCCCAGTGACACATGTGAGCAAGTTGGTAGACACTGCACAAGTGATGGTTGGTCTGTTTCATGTGTGTCTTGTTTTGTTTTTGTCGCCTCCTTTGTAGGTGTCTGCTGCTGAATTTGTACAGATGGCAGCGGTAGGATGTCATCAGGAACCTGCACAGCAATGTCTGCTACTTGACCGGTAACATTTGGGCCTGGTGAATGAATATCAGATGAATGTGGTGAAAACTGACCTGCATGAACAGATCCTGGCTGGGAGGTGTTGAATTGTGGTACATTAGTCATTCTCCAGTAATTAGCTTGTGTTTGCTGAACAACTAATGCTTCGAATGAGGTGTTGATTTTTTGCAACTGTTTAGGCACTTCAATGAAGACTCTGTGGAGATGTGCCAATTGTGATACTGTTTCTTCCTGCAGTCCAATCATCCTTTCCAGCACTGTCATCATGTCTGAATGGCGACGATTTTCTGCGTCCACTATTTTTCCCTCTGAAGCTACAATTGCATCGTATGTGGAAGTTGATGGACGATTTGGCGGTACAACAGTTTCTATTGGCACCTCTTCATGGTCACATGATTGTATTTCAGTCTCTTCTGTGGCGTCATCCTCATCATACTCATCATCCTCATCACCATGATGTTCTAAAAAGAAATGTACACATTATTAAATGGCATGTTAATGTATGCTGTGTTACTATGTAATTGTACTGTGTCCTAAGTAACACCTAACATGTTAGCATACGTTTTATAACCTCATTAAAAACTACCTTGACTTACGAATAATGTTTGGACTCAGTATGAAATATGAATGAATGAAAAGTTGCTCTAAACTCAGAAGTCCTACATGATAATTAACATCACTAACACAATACATGTTGCCTTACACTTAATTTTCACTGACACTAAGTAATCCTATTTAAAGAAGATGTGCAAAACAAATAATGCACATGACAACATAACATATAGAAGAGCACATATTATATGGCCAGCAAATGATACACTCACCTTCTAGTAGTGTTGAGCTGGCTGACCCAGGTGAAGACACTTGTTCCATCTCAGGTGACACATGTCCTCCAGGGGCAACTATATATAACAATAACATAAGTTTTACATTTACATGTGTAAATATTGAACAAACACTTATTGTATGTTCTGTATTTATGATTAACTAACAACATCAGTTCCTTAACCGAAAATGTGTGTGAAAGTGAACATAAATAGTTGTAATAACACTGTACATGCCTGTGTACTTAGAATTTTTGAGTTCCCTAACATACAACATACTATGTTTCTGCAGTAATGCGTGAGGATAAATAGATTAAATGAGTACATAAAAATCATATGTTGTGTAGTGATATCAGTATCATAATGTACATAACTATCATGAGATGACCATTCACAATGGTTATCATGAAGGTGGTCATATTGCAAAAAGTGTTGTTTTTGGTAGAGGATATGTGTGGTACATTAATCGAAGATGTGGCACACCTGAATGTGGCTGTGACTCAACAAGACAACACATGCAGTGTGTGATAATGTGTCTTTCATAGTAGTTCAACTATAGATATGAGTGAACTAATGTGTGACGTACGCTTTGATAAGTAATGAGTTGTTGGGGCATTTAGTAGCTAGAGTTAAGCTTTCAAATGAGTGTGATTAACTTCAGTTGTGCTATTCAGGTTGTAAGAAAGGTATTCCCTTCCCCAAAAAGCCTAATCAGCCACACCTTTCAATGACTTGAAACAGGTGCAAATGGTCTGAACTAAGTTGACCGTGAAATGAGGCTGTAATTAGTGTGTGTGCTGAACCCCACCCCCTCTGTTGAAGTGTATGCTGTGATGAGATATTAATTGCAGCTGCTTTAACACAATGGTAGATGAGCTAAGTAGTCATCTGCAGTGTTTAAGTTATGAAAACAATGACATAACATATGATACGTGTGCCTCATTATGCTGTCTGTATATGACATAAAGCAAAAATGGACCTTTTCATAAGCAACTATAGATGTGTTAGTGCCAGTGATGTTTGTAGGCCGTTACATGCAATTTCTTTGATGCATGCTTAAAATAGGCAGTAATGTCATGTTTGTCGGAGTAAAATCAATAAAATACACAATAATATTCTACATATTTCTGTTCTGTACCTGTAGCTAGTAATAATTTCTGATTAACATGTGTTACACATGTGTACTACCCTGTTGTTCCCCATCTTCGCCCACCATCAATTGCTTCCACTGCAGCAATGCATTTTGGGAATTCACATGTAAATGAGCACGCAATGGCACGTGCTATATTAGTTACTGCTTTTAGTAGGACTACAACATATATGTCTATTTTGAGATATATATATACAGAATCAGACATATACATATATAGATGCAGGTATGCTTATATTGTGAAGACAGTATAAAAAGCAGTGTAAATATGCAAAATAACTGTAAGCAACGACACGCCTAGTACAGTAATATTTATCACCTGCTGGAAATTGTGACGGATAAATTCCAATGTCACGGTCACCAGCCAAGCCTTCCACGACGACGGTAAGTAATTTTGGCCGAAGCAGCTCCTCCAATGGAGTCAATATGAGACGTTGTGGTGTGGGCCCACCTCCAGTGCCAGTAGCATGCACGCGTTGGTCTTGTATTTTCTTTTTCAATTTGGACCTAATATCATCAAATCTTTTCCGACAATGATACTTGTCCCTGACACTATTCCCACAGGCATTGACACCAATGACTTTTGTGTCCCACATTTCTTTTTTGCTTGCTGCACTTGTCCGCCCTTGAAAAACATATAAAAGATATGAGGTAAATGAATAATAATATAAGCACCAGTTTCCTACACTGCTAGCTGTTCCAAGAGATAGCAAACATGCTGTTTTATGTGTAATATGTGCAGCACATGAGCATTCACTACTAAACCTATACATGTAAGCAAGGTTGCATTCATATTGTATGCAGTTCTGGCAAATTGACCGCCTGTGTTTATTTGTCCTTGTAAGGCATGATAAAAAGCTGTGTTTCCACACTAATGAACATAGAAAGATATTGTGTACCCATATTTGCATATGAACAAAACTCAGATGACCTAGGATCACATGTATTTGAATAATAAATGTAAAGTTACACTTACCTACTAAATGTCCATAGAGACTGTCATAGTGCTCCAGAATGCCAGTGACAAGAGCCCTATTTTCCTGGTCATTGAAGCGAGGATTACGTGGCTTCTCCACACGTTTTTTCCGAGCAGGTTTAGGGTCAGAGCTTGGCTGGTGCTGACTGGACTCTCCTTCTTCCAATGGAAGAGCCTCCAAAAGCTGGCCACCAGCAAGCACGCCACCACCAGACACCCCATCAGCAACTGCGCCACCAGCAGCACTCCCAGCACCAGCACTCCCACTCCTAGCACCAGCACTCACACTCCTAGCACCAGCACTCACACTCCTAGCACCAGCACTCACACTCCTAGCACCAGCACTCACACTCCTAGCACCAGCACTCCCACTCCCAGCAACAGCACTCCCACTCCCAGCAACAGCACTCCCACTCCCAGCAACAGCACTCCCATTCCCAGCAACAGCACTCCCACTCCCAGCAACAGCACTCCCACTCCCAGCAACAGCACTCCCACTCCCAGCAACAGCACTCCCACTCCCAGCAACACCACTCGGTGCACCAGCAACATCACTCCCCTGAACAGTACGTTCACTCCGACGCGTACTCCCACGAGTAGCACTCCCACTCCCACCAGCATCACTCTTCCCACGCTTTGCGGGCATACTTCCAGCACTCACAAAAAACAGACAATAAATGTACAGGCAATCACACGACCCACTTCCACATATAAAACAAGACAAAGATGTAAACAAAACAACAAAGGACAAAGCTCACCCAATACACAACAAGTCTCTCAGTCAATATGCAAATCTTCAATCGTCCAGCTCTGTGCGTCTCTCTCTCTCTCTCACTCCCAACAACACAGAGAATGATTAGCAGTACACGTTGCCTTTAAATATGGCGCGCAATCAAAAACATGCTTGTTTCGCCTGATTCAGCAAGATTTGTGATTGTGCAACCTAACAGCACCCCGCCACGCACGCCGATACACCTGTGTGTGATCGGCTCATCATCGTGAGAGTGGGCGGATTTGTTTTCTGGTTGATTTTGAATGTATTCGGCACTTACTGCATACGGAGAGGGAAAAACGCCAATAACATGACTAATCGATAAGCTTGCCGATTTCACATAATCGTCGCTTACTGCATGAGGCCCTAAGTGCTTTAGACATAAACATAACATTAAGGAAGAGGAGTCCCTGTCCCGAGGAGCTTACAATCTAATTGCTAGGTAGGGAGAACGTATAGAGACAGTAGGAGGGAGTTCTGGTAAGTGCTTCTGCAAGGGGCCAAGCTTTATGTGTCATGTGTTCAGAATATACACAGTGCTATTCGTATGCTTCTTTAAGCAAGTGTGTCTTAAGGTGGATCTTAAAGGTGGATAGAGAGGGTGCTAGTCGGGTACTGAGGGGAAGGGCATTCCAGAGGTGAGGGGCAGTCAGTGAAAAATGTTTAAGGCTTTAGATACAAAGGGGGTAGAAAGAAGACATCCTTGAGCAGAACGCAAGAGTCGGGATGGTGCATAGCGAGAAATTATTGCTGAGATGTAAGGAGGGGCAGAAGAGTGTAAGGCTTTAAAAGTGAGGAGAAGAATGGAGTGTGAGATGTGGGATTTGATTGGAAGCCAGGAGAGGGATTTCAGGAGGGGAGATGCTGAGACAGATCTAGGAAAGAGTAGAGTGATTCTGGCAGCAGCATTTAGGATAGATTGTAGGGGAGACAGGTGAGAGGCAGGAAGGCCGGACAGCAGGTGGTTACAGTAATCAAGACGGGAGAGAATGAGGGCCTCAGTTAGAGTTTTAGCAGTCGAGCAACAGAGGAAAGGGCGTATCTTTGTTATATTGCGGAGGAAAAAGCGACAAGTTTTAGAAATGTTTTGAATGTGAGGTGCGAATGTGAGAGAGGAGTCGAGTGTGACCCTTAGGCAGCGTGCTTGGGCTACTGGGTGAATGATCGTAGTTCCAACAGTAATGTGGAAGGAGGTAGTAGTCTGTGTGTGTGTGTGTATCTGTGTGTGTATCTGTGTGTGTGTCTGTCTGTGTCAGTGAGTGTGTGTGTCTGTGTCAGTGAGTGTGTGTGTCTGTGTCAGTGAGTGTGTGTGTCTGTGTCAGTGAGTGTGTGTCTGTGTCTGAGAGTGTGTGTCTGTGTCTGAGAGTGTGTGTCTGTGTCTGAGAGTGTGTGTCTGTCTGAGAGTGTGTGTCTGTCTGAGAGTGTGTATCTGTCTGAGAGTGTGTGTCTGTCTGAGACTGTGTGTCTGAGTGTGTGTCTGTCTGAGAGTGTGTGTCTGAGTGTGTGTCTGTCTGAGTGTGTGTGTGGTCAGTGTGTGTATTGGTCTGTCTGTGAGTGTAGATCAGTGGCTGTGTGCAGGTCAGAGAGAGAATGGGGGGAAGAGAATGGGGGTGGGGAGGGAAGGGAGAGAGAGAATGGGGGAGGGTGAGAAAAAATGGGGGGGGGAAGTAGAGAGAGAATGGGGGACAGGGCTGGCAACGGGGTCTATCGGGGTTGGCGTCCCGGGCCCGGTGAGTCAGGGGGCCCACCCACGTGTCATTCAACCACCCTCTCACCCTTCCTGTCTCCCTGTCTCTCTCCCTCTCTGTCTCTCCGTCTCTCTCTCCCTCTTCCCCTGTCTCTCTCCCTCTCTCCCCCTCTCTCTCCCCCTGTCTCTTCCCCTGACTCTAACTCTCTCTCTCCCCCTGTCTCTCCCTCTCTCTCTCTCTCTCCCCCTCTCTCTCCTTCTCTCTCTCTCCCCCTGTCTCTCCCTCTCTCTCTCCCCCTGTCTCTCCCTCTCTCTCTCTCTCTCCCCGTCTCTCCCTCTTCTCTCTCTCTCTCTCTCTCTCTCTCTCTCTCTCTCTCTCTCTCTCTCTCTCTCTCTCCCCCTCTCTCTCTCCCCCTGTCTCTCCCTCTCTCTCTCTCTCCCCATCTCTCTCTCTCTCCCCCTGTCTCTCCCTCTCTCTCTCTCCCCCTGTCTCTCCCTCTCTCTCTCTCTCCCCCTCTCTCTCTCCCCCCTCTCTTTCCCCCTCTCTCTCCCTCTCTCTCCCCCTCTCTCTCCCCCACTCTCTCCCCCCTCTCTCCCTCTCTCTCCCTCTCTCTCCCCCTCTCTCTCCCTCTCTCTCCGTCTCTCTCTCCGTCTCTCTCTCCGTCTCTGTGTCCCTCTCTGTCTGTCTCACTCTCTCTCTCTGTCTCCCTCTCTCTCTCTGTCTCCCTCTCTCTCTCTGTCTCCCTCTCTGTCTCATCTTAACTGCCGTATACCTACACCGAAGTAACCTACCCTGCTTTCTTCCAGATCTGACTCAAGTTTCATGCGGGAGACATCGGAAGACAGGTAGGGAACACCTCCCCTCCAGTATAGTATAGTATCTTGAGGGACTGCGGATCAGGTAAGGTCCCAGCCGGGATTGCTGCTTTAGAAATTGTAAAGAGGGGGCATCCTGACACTGGTTAAGGGGTACAGAAGTCATTCACATCTGGCTTTTTTTTTGTTCGATTAGTGAGGCCATCCGACACACACACACCACACACCACACACCACACACACACACACAAACACACACACACACACACACACGTAACTAGGACTAATGGTAATAAAGGGTAGTCACCCTAGCTATAAGTTAAGTTTCATCATTTCACCACCAACAGGTTGTTATTCCACTGTGTAAATAGTCCCTTAATACCAAAAGGGTTAAGGTCAATTAAGGATTAAATAATCTTTCTTCAGACACACCCTTCATTTATTATTCTGAGGTCTTCAAGGGATCACAAATTGTGGGGATCCAGTAAGGTCAATGTACTGAATGGGATTTCACAACAAGGTGACAATAAGAATACAGTATTGTATATTATATATTGAAGCATATTCTGTTGTTATATTCTTTCATATATATACATCGGAAAGATAAGAAGATCAAGTACCAGGATTCC
This sequence comes from Ascaphus truei, assembly GCF_040206685.1. Taxonomy (NCBI): domain Eukaryota; kingdom Metazoa; phylum Chordata; class Amphibia; order Anura; family Ascaphidae; genus Ascaphus; species Ascaphus truei. The sequence continues at coordinate 202,274,757 of NC_134484.1, read as the reverse complement.
AGCGCCACAGAGGACTACTTTTGGGCATATTTAATCAAGAAGGACTTTTGAACAGGCCTTCATGTCTTCAGGGCTGCAGGACACTGGACTTTCTAACGTATTGGTCACAATTGCAGCACTGTATGAAAATCTATCTTTTGAGCGCTAGAGTTGTGTTTTAGTTGATATTTTATATGTATTGGGGGTGGTGGGGGTATATTTTTATATGTATTGTGGGTGTGTGGGTGTATTTTTATATGTATTGGGGGGTTAATTAAAAGTTGCACGCTAAAAAAAATATTTCTGATAGGTGCGCTATTGGTTGGGGGGTGGAGGGGGGCTGCTCCTTTCATTTTTCCTAGACCCCATAATTTCTATTGGCGGCCCTGTAGACGAGTAGCTTGCCCAGAAAGTATTTGGGCAAGAAAGGAGAGATGACCTTTGCGCTTAGACTCAATTGATGACCAATCTAGTTCTTTGAGCATGTCACAGTGATGTGTGTTGTAGTTGCATTGGAGAACAAAACGACATATTGAATTGTAGAGGGTATCAAATTTGCTAAGGTGGGTTTGGGGTGCCGAGTTGTATACTATTTCCCCGTAGTCGATAATTGGCATTAGCATCTACTGTGTGATATGCTTTCTGACAAACAGACTTAGGGAGGATTTGTTCCTTTAAAGTACACCTAGTTTGGCATAGGTTTTGGATGCAATACAACACATACAACGTTTATACACATGCAGAGTATACCCCACAGTACTTGAGGTGCAAGAGCACCAGTGTCCCAGTGTCCAGCCCACAATAGTCAATCCCACCAAAGTGTAGGGAGTAGCGCTACCCCATGGATTGTTGGTGCACTTAGTTGGTATACCTGCCCGGGCGCTCCAGCACCTGGGTGTCGCTGAGTAAACAAGCAGTCAGTCTGTCCACCGAGGTATCCGCCTCCGCATGGAGTGGACTCCCGCTGAAATGTCCCACCATAAAAAGTCTCTGTATTGTGGTGGTGGTCTGTTCCCAGACCACAGGCCTTGCGCACTGCGTAGCGTCCGTCACTGGCATGCTATACCCTCACTATAGGTACTACTGGGGGTGTCCCTCACTATGGGCCTTTCCTGCAGCAGCCACAAGCTGAGGGTGGTCGGGGCCTATCTGGGGCCTATGGAGCAAAAGCTAGGCCTAGTCCAGGGAAGCACTGCTCCCTGGACACTACCTTTCACTTCTGCCTCTGGATCATGACTGGCGTGGTCCCAGATTCGTGCCAACCCTAACCATTAGCTGGCTGTGATCCTGGAAGCCCTATTGGCTGTTCCCGCTCCTGTGATGGCAGCCCTAGAGGCTGCTGGGAGTTGTCGTTCCCCTGCGGAGCCACTCTGTAATTACCGCTGCTCCTGCTTGGTACTGCGCATGCGCGCACATCCTGTAATGGCCACCGCAACTCTCAGGTGCAACTGTGCATGTGCAAACTTAACACTGTGCATGCGCGGCAATTAAGAAAAAGTTGGTGCCCTCCGAATAGGGCCGCCGCAGACCTCGGGGACCCGCTCGCCCGGCAGCAACCTCCCCCCTGCCTAGCCACACTCTCCCCAGCCACAGCGGAGGTAAGGGGGGCCACGGGGGACCCAGAGGGAGACCTGGCAACTAAGAAAAAGAACATACAAGGGTTGTAAATTGTTTTAATTTAAAACTTATTGGTATACAATATTTAGTATATCAGGTTTTCAGACTGAATTTTTATATAATCGAATCATTAAGCTTGAGATTATGCAAAATGTAATTGTGCATGTGTGAATATGGTCTTAACTAACAAAAGACCCCCTTATATCTATTTTACCTCCGAAATTACCCCCTCATTTATTTCACCTGAGTAATTGCACCTCCTATCTAATTTACCACAGTAATGGCCCCATCATCTATTTTACCTGAGAAATTGTCCCCTCTTATCAATTTCAGTTCAGCTATTGCCCCTCATATCTATTTTACCTCACTGATTGCCCTCTCATATCTATTTTACCTCAGCAATGGCAGGAAAGGGTTAATCATTGCTCTGCTGGTTTCTGGCAGGGAAGGGGTTGATCAAAGAAAGAATCCGCAAGCCAAATTGCACCCTTGTGCGTTCTTTTCCAAAAAAATCTCGTCTGCCGAACAGAATTACTACATAGGCAATTGCGAACTGTTGGCATCAAAATGGCCTTGAAGGAATGCAGTCACTTACCGAGGGCACTGAAAACCCAGTTACCATTCTGCAGATCATAAGAATTTCTCTACATCGAAGGCGCTCGCTGCTTGGGGTCGCTACATCCTCAATTGTCCCTTTTCTTCTCTCGCATCAATTTCATTAATTCCTATCTACCAGGCTGTAAAAACATAAAGGCAGATGCTGTCTCTCGACAATTTCTAGTAGAAGACAAGGCTGAGCATCCAGAGGAGACCATAATTCCGCCATCATGTATAATCTCTGCCAATACTTTTGGCTCTTTGGAAGACATCGCGCAAGGCCAGTCCGATGTTCCTGAGGGTCTCCATGTTCCAGAGGGACGCCTTTTCACCACTCCAACATATCGTAGAAAGGTACTGGAATGGGGTAATTTTTCTAAAAGCTTCGGACATCTGGGTACGAGGAGAATTATCGACCTTCTGGAATGGACCTTTCTAGTGGCCAGGCATGTGTAAAAACAAAGGAATTCGTCGCCGCATTGTCACGGATGCTCACTACAACCTTGACTGGACCGCGGAGCTGGGGAAGATATAACCACCGCCCTAAGCCATGGGGAATGGTCCGGATTGCAGGGCTGTGAACGTGTAGCTGCGTTAGGGTAGGAGAGTGGAGAGGGTAGCAGGTACTTGCCTATGGTCCGGGGTTGGAGAGTGTAGAATGGTTGAAGTCTGTAAGCCGTAGTTGTGGAGTAGAGGTCGAGGTCTGTAAGCCGTGGTCGTGGAGTAGAGAGTGTGGAGGACCGTTAAACAAGCCGTGGCCAGAGGAACAAGAAGAGACAGGTCAGGCACAAGCAGGGTCACAACAGGAATATGGATACTGACAAGAACAGGTACTCAGGCTGCAAATGAGCATGGTGCATAAGAAGGTCTATGCTCAGCAACAACCAGAGGGCAGAGCGACCCTAAATACCAGATGGAGCCAATGAGAGGGAGAGGAAGAGTTGTCAGAAATATGTGGACCGGTGATAGGCCAAGGCAGGGTGTAGCTCAGGTGTAGCCCACCTTTGATTAGTGTAGGCATTAGAGCATGTGTTGGTCCCTTTAAATGGTGGGATTTGGACGCCGGTAGAAGGGACGGCACGGGGACCGGAGGTGCGGTCCTGACACGCAAATACTATTTGTGCCCAGAACAAAACTCCCTGTATCAGGCTCCAGGGTTTCTGCAACCCCTCCCGATTCCGGATCGCCCATGGACTCATCTTTCCATGGATTTCATCGTTGAACTACCTGTATCCAAAGGTAGGAATACAATTCTGGTGGTGGTCGACCGATTTTCTAAGCAGGCCCATTTCACTTCATAAATATCCTCAAATATCCGAAATCTTTGTCAAAGAGATGTTCCGTCTTCATGGGGCCCCCAAGTCATTGTGTCAGACTGAGGCTCACAATTTATCTCGAAGTTCTGGTGGGCCTTCTGCAAACAACTAGGGATCTCCCTTCACTTTTCTTCTGGCTATCACCCTCAGACTAATGGTCAGAGGGAGTGGACGAATCAATCCCTAGAACAGTTTATCCGCTGTTTCATCTCAGATACCCAGGACAACTGGATGGATCTTTTGCCTTGGGCCGAATTTTCTCGCAATAATCTTCGTAACAAATCAACACAGGTCTCTCCATTCTTTACCAACTTCGGATTTCATCCCTCATCTCTCCCTACTGCAGGACCCAAGCAGCGGATAACAGGATTCTGCATCTTCAAGAATCGTGGGAAAAAATTCAGCACAACCTCAGAAAGGCTATCTCCATGCAGAAAAAACAGGCAGACCAACATCGTCGTGAAACGCCTACGTATAATCCGGGACACAAAGTATGGTTTTCCAATAAAACATCCAACTGAAGGTCCCCACAGCTAAACTGGCACTTAGGTATATCGGCCCATTTCCCGTGAAAGTCAATCCGGTGGCCTACCAGCATCCATGTAGATTCCCTTGGTTTTTCATACATCTTTACTCAAACCCTTCATACAGGATCTCCAGTCTCCTGCTTCGGTGTCCCCTCCTGACCCCTTCCTGGTTGAGGGACAATAGGAATTCGAAATCCAGATGGTCCTAGACTCCAGGCTTACCAGTGGAAAGCTCCAATACCTGGTTCATTGGAGGGGTTTCGACCCCGAAGAGTGGTCTTGAATTCCAAGGGACGCCCCTAGGCTCGTTCGGACCTTTCATCTAAAATTTCCCTCCAAGCCCACCCTGGGAAACCTGGAGGTCACCCCTGAAGGGGGGGTACTGTGAGGTTTGGACCTCGGCTCCACCCCCGTGTTGCGTCCTGCAATGGGATGGGTGACGCACCTCACTCTCAGGTTCTGCACAGGAGTAATGCTGTCAGTCGGGGGGACACTTCACGGATCGGTCTTAGGCCCAGCCCCCGTGATGTCACGGGTGATGCATCTCACGCAAGCAAGGTGCTCAAGTACCACATTCCCACTACCAGGACCGGACCGAGGCTCTGCTCCCATACTGCTTCCCGTGACGCAACAGAGAGCGTTCCTGTTCACACTCCATGCCGGTGCCGCGCCTCCAGGGACTTGCGAGGGGTTAACAACATTAATTACTCCACACATGCAGTGCACTCTGCCCCTGCCTATCACTGGACAACCTACATGTAATCATTCATGACTCATTACCTGCAAGCATTCCCATTGGCTCCCTGCTCCTTATATGCTCAGCCAGCCCTGTGTTTCGAAGTGCTTGCCTCAAGCTTCCTGCTGCCCTGCTGTTGCTCTTTGTCATATTCTCTAGCCTGCTGTACCTATGCTTGTCCACCGGGATTGCTGCTGCTAAACTAGGAACATTCCAGAACCTGTTACCTGACACCTCTGCACCTGTGCTCCATCTCTCAGCCTGCCTATATAAACCTCCCTTTCCTGTTCCTCCTTGCCTGTTTATACTGGTTCCTTAGCACCTGCAAGGTTCTTGTGTTTACTGCTGTGTTAGCTATTGCTATCATCCTGTTCCAGTTTCCTCGTTGCCGACCTCTGCTTGTTTCCTGACTTCACTACCAGCCGCCTGCCTCGGACCCCTGCTTGTTACCTGACTTCGCTACCTGCCGCCTGCCTTGGACCCCTGCTTGTTTCCTGACTTCGCTACCTGCCGTCTGCCTCGGATCTCTGCTTGTGACCCCTACTTCGCTCCTTGCTGTTCCTGCCACTGGGATCCACTTCAGCCGAAGTCTAATCCTTGACAGAATAAACAGGCCCTACCATGGATTCCGCTGGAACAGACCCGACTCAGGCTCAGACACTCCATGACTTGCTACATATCATGGTTGGTTACCAGGAACAACAAAGACACGTGTTTAATCGTCTTGGCCGCTTGGAAGAAAAAGCCGCCACTGCGGAAGCTGAGAATCGTGAACTACGTGCAGCCTTAATCACCTTGTCTGGTCAAAACACTGTGCCTGTGCAAACCGCACCCCGTATTTCCCTTCCAGAAAAATTTGGGGGGAGAAAACAATCTTTCCGGAATTTCCTTAATCAATGGGGGGGAGGGGAATGAAAAAAATAATGAACTAAATGGAATAGATGAGGATACAAGGTGGTATGGAGGTAGAATGGGGGCAAGTGCAAGTTTGACAAGCAGTGAGATACCCATAATAAATAGAGATAATACTAGAAAACTTCTAAAGACTAAACCAAGTGGGAGCAGAAAGGAAGGAGCAGATAAGATAATAGTACAGGCTGAAAAAAACCTGAAATGCATGCTTGCTAATGCAAGAAGCCTGACAGATAAAATGGGGGAGCTTGAATTAATAGCTACAAGGGAGCAGTATGATATCATAGGCATTACTGAAACATGGTGGGATGAAACTCATGACTGGACAGTTAATTTAGAGGGGTATTCTCTTTTTCGGAAGGATCGAACAAATAGAAGGGGAGGTGGAGTATGTCTATATGTTAAACCAGATCTAAAACCTATTATAAGGGATGATGTCTATGAAGGGAATGATGAAAATGTAGAGACCTTGTGGATAGAAATTAGCAGTGGAGGTAAAAGTATAAAGAAAATGTTTGTGGGAATATGCTATAAACCACCAAATATCTGTAAGATTGAGGAAGCTAAAATACATTTGCAAATGGAGAAGGCATCAAAACTGGGTCATGTTTGCATAATGGGGGATTTTAATTATCCAGACATAGACTGGGGCAATGAGATTAGCGTTACGACAAAAGGAAACAGGTTTTTGGGGGTGCTTAAAGATAATTATATGACCCAAATTATTGAGGAACCAACCAGGAGAGGGGCAGTTCTGGATTTGGTCATATCAAACAATGTAGAAGTAATAACAAATATTCAAGTCCTGGAACATTTGGGTAACAGTGATCATAACATGGTCTCATTTGAAATAAATTATCAAAAAACAGATTACTTGGGTTCAACAAAGACTTTAAACTTTAGAAAGGCAGATTTTAATAAACTGAGGTCTAATCTAGTAGTAATACAATGGGATGATGTTTTTGCAGGGAAAAATGTAGAAGATAAATGGGCAGTCTTTAAAACATTGTTAGAAAAACACACTTATCAGTGTATACCCTTGGGTAATAAGTATAAAAGAATTAAGTCAAAACCAATGTGGCTAAATAAACAGGTAGGGGAGGAAATGGACAAGAAGAAGAAGACGTTTAGATTCTTTAAGTCAGAAGGGACAGAGACATCGTATCAGAATTATAAGGAATGTAACAAAAATTGCAAATGGGCAATCAAATTAGCAAAAATGGATAATGAAAAAAGGATTGCAATAGAAAGTAAGGTCAACCCTAAAAAGTTCTTTAAGTACCTTAATAACAAAAAAATGAGAAAAGAAAATATAGGACCCTTTCAGTGTGAGATGGGTAAGCAGATTATTGGAGATAAGGAAAAAGCAGAGGTATTAAACAAATTCTTTGCCTCTGTGTTTACCATGGAAGAATCAGGTTCAATAGTAGTGCCACAGGAGGAAGCCACAACCTCCATATTAATGACCAATTGGTTAACTGAGGAAGCAGTTCATAAGCGACTTGAAAAAATTAAAGTAAATAAGGCACCTGGCCCCGATGGCATACATCCAAGAGTTCTCAAGGAGTTAAGCGCAGTAATAGCAAAACCATTATATTTAATATTCAAGGACTCCATTTCCACAGGCTCAGTACCACAAGATTGGCATAAAGCAGATGTGGTGCCTATATTTAAAAAGGGAGCTAGATCACACCCAGGGAATTACAGACCTGTAAGCCTGACTTCAATAGTAGGGAAACTACTTGAAGGTTTAATACGGGATAATATTCAGGAATACCTAAAGGAAAACAAAATTATTAGTAATAGTCAGCATGGATTTATGAAGGATAGATCTTGCCAAACTAACCTTATTTGTTTCTTTGAGGAGGTAAGTAGGAATTTAGACCAGGGTAATGCAGTTGATGTGGTCTACTTAGATTTTGCAAAGGCTTTTGATACGGTTTCACACAAGAGATTGGTGTACAAAATAAAGAAAATTGGACTCAGTAATAACATATGCACCTGGATTGAAAACTGGTTAAAGGACAGACAACAGAGGGTTGTCATAAATGGAAGTTTTTCAGGTTGGGCTAAAGTCGTGAGTGGAGTACCTCAAGGATCGGTACTGGGACCCCTGCTTTTTAACTTGTTTATTAATGACCTTGAGGTTGGGATCGAGAACAAAGTCTCCATCTTTGCTGATGATATTAAATTGTGTAAGGTAATAGAATCAGAGCAGGATGAAATTTCTCTTCAGAAGGACTTGGAGAGACTGGAAACGTGGGCAGGTAAATGGCAAATGAGGTTTAATACAGATAAATGTAAGGTTATGCATTTGGGATGCAAGAATAAAAAGGCGACTTACAAATTAAATGGAGATATATTGGGGGAATCCTTGATGGAGAAGGATTTAGGAGTGCTTGTAGACAGCAGGCTTAGCAATAGTGCCCAATGTCATGCAGTAGCTGCAAAGGCAAACAAGATCTTATCTTGCATCAAACGGGCAATGGATGGAAGGGAAGTAGACATAATTATGCCCCTTTACAAAGCATTAGTAAGACCACACCTTGAATATGGAGTACAATTTTGGGCACCAATCCTAAGAAAAGACATTATGGAACTAGAGAGAGTGCAGAGAAGAGCCACCAAATTAATAAAGGGATGGACATTCTAACTTATGAGGAGAGGCTAGCTATATTGGATTTATTTACATTAGAAAAGAGGCGTCTAAGAGGGGATATGATAACTATATACAAATATATACAGGGACAATACAAGGAGCTTTCAAAAGAACTATTCATCCCACGGGCAGTACAAAGGACTCAGGGCCATCCCTTAAGGTTGGAGGAAAGGAAATTTCACCAGCAACAAAGGAAAGGGTTCTTTACAGTAAGGGCAGTTAAAATGTGGAATTCATTACCCATGGAGACTGTGATGGCAGATACAATAGATTTGTTCAAAAAAAGGTTGGACATCTTTTTAGATGGGAAAGGTATACAGGGATATACCAAATAAGTATACATGGGAAGGATGTTGATCCAGGGATTAATCCGATTGCCAATTCTTGGAGTCAGGAAGGAATTAATTTTTCCCCTTAATGGGGTTTTTTGTTTGCCTTCCTCTGGATCAATAAGTAAGTATAGATATAGAATAAAGTATCTGTTGTCTGAATTTAGCATAGGTTGAACTTGATGGACGTACGTCTTTTTTCAACCTCATCTACTATGTAACTATGTAATGCAGACTTGTGTTCAAGCTTCAGCCCATCATTTATCATACCGAAGAAGCCCAGGTGGGACTGATCATAACCCTGCTCAAGGATGAGGCCCTTGCATGGGTCTCCCCTATGTTAGAACAAGATAGCCCACTACTAAGGGACCTGGAGGAGTTCATCGAAGCCATGAGTCTTATTTTTGATGACCCAAATCGTAGTGCAACCGCTGAGGCAACTCTGAACAATCTTCGTCAAGGAAGATGCTCGGCAGCTGAATACGCCGCTGAATTCCACAGATGGGTTAACGATACTGATTGGAATGAGGCCGCGCAGAAATATCATTTTCGGCAGGGTCTCTCGGAGCAAGTTAAAGACGAACTAGCCCGGGTGGAGTCCCCAGAGAAATTTCAGGACTTTGTCCGTTTATGCATCCAAATTGATTGCAGGCTTACGGAAAGACGATTGGAGAGACAGGGGTTCATGCCAAGTAACCCCGGGTTTAGAGATGTCAGTACCCCAAGACGTTCCAGGGAGACTGAGGAGGAGCCGATGCAAGTAAATACACTGCGGGGACCCATCTCAACCGGGGAAAGGAATAGACGCCGAACAGAAGATCTCTGTTTATATTGCGGAAATGATGGGCACTATCTCGCTGATTGCCCAAACAAGTCCAGGCAGTCTTCTTTCCAGAGCCCTAGGAGAAATCAGCTGCACGCTATTTCAAAGACTGTTTTCTCTGCTTCTCAAGGGAAAGATAACCCTCCTTCGCTACACCCTCACCTCCTGGTTCCTATTATAATCGAGGAAGGAACACATTGTTTTTCAACCACAGTAATGGTTGACTCAGGGGCGGCAGGGAATTTTATGGACATAGAATTCGCCAAGAAAAATTCGGTATCATTTGTAGCCAAGGAATCGCCAGAAAGGATGGAAGTCGTTGACGGTTCTCCCTTGAGCTCTGGACCTGTTACCCATGAAACCAGTAACTTAACACTAATCATGGAGCCCAATCACCAGGAGAAGATTTCTTTTGGTCTCATTCCATCACCTTTGTTTCCAGTGATTCTGGGAATTCCATGGCTCATGATCCATAACCCACTAATTGACTGGAAGACAAAGACCCTCACGTTTCCCTCAGAGTACTGTCAGCTAGCCTGTCTACCTAAAACTCCTATCCCAGAGTGTGTAGGAATACATAAGATTTCCTCGTCTCAAAAGAATCTTCTGCCGGCTCCTTACTCTGAGTTTTTAGATGTGTGTGACAAGAAGAACACAGATACACTTCCCCCACATCGCTCTTATGACTGTCCCATTGAATTATTACCGGGTGCTGCCATTCCATTTGGAAGAATCTATTCCCTCTCAGAACCGGAATTGAAGGTCCTCAATGACTACCTACAGGAGAACCTATCAAAGGGTTTTATCCGACCCTCTACTTCTCCAGCAGGCACTGCGCTCTTCTTCGTGGGAAAGAAAGACGGTTCTCTACGCCCCTGCATTGACTATCGGGAACTAAATAAGATTACGGTGAAGAACAGGTACCCATTACCTCTGATACCTGAACTATTGGAAAGAATTCGGTCAGCCAAAATCTTTACCAAATTAGATCTCAGAGGAGCGTATAATTTGGTCCGCATTCGACCCGGTGACGAATGGAAAACAGCCTTCCGAACCCGTTATGGGCACTATGAATATCTGGTGATGCCTTTTGGACTCTGTAATGCCCCTGCTACCTTCCAGCATTTAATTAATGATGTCCTCCGGGAGTTATTGGACCAGTTCGTAGTGGCTTACCTGGATGACATCCTTGTCTTCTCAGATAACATCATGGATCATCAGAGACATGTCCGAATTGTCATTGAGCGTCTCCGTAAGTACAAATTGTACATCAAGTTAGAAAAATGTGAATTTGAAAAGACCAACATGCAATTTCTCGGTTACATCATCTCTCCCGAGGGTTTGAGTATGGACCCAGGCAAGATTCAAGCCGTGGTGGAATGGCCAATCCCTCGAAATGAAAAGGACATTCAGAGATTTGTGGGTTTTGCCAATTTCTATAGACGTTTTATTAAAAATTTCCCTGGCATTATTGCTCCAATCACCCAACTCACACGGAAAGAATTCCCCTTCAAATTGTCTCCTAAAGCGGATGCGGCATTCAAACAATTGAAGTCACTCTTCACATCTGCCCCTATCCTCATCCATCCAAATCCAGAATTACCATTCATCTTGGAAGTGGATGCATCCGACTCCGCTGTTGGTGCCATTCTGTCACAAAGAATTGGACCCAAGATGCTCCTTCATCCATGTGCTTTTTATTCATACCAAATGTCAACAGCTGAACGAAATTATGACATCGGAAACAAAGAACTCTTGGCTATAAAAGCTGCATTCTCTGAGTGGAGACATCTACTGGAGGGGGCCAATCATCCAATTACGGTCTTTACGGATCATAGGAACTTAGAATTCATTCGATCCGCAAAGAGACTGTCTGCGCGACAAGCCAGATGGGCTCTCTTCTTTGCAAGATTTCAGTTCCACATCTCATACCGCCCTGGCTCCAAGAATGGGAAAGCCGATGCCTTGTCACGGTCCTTTCCGAATCCTAGTTCAGACAAAGAGCAAGAAGAAACTATTCTTCCAAAAAGAAATTTTTTGGGCGTCACATTCTCTGCCGATCTCCTCACACGAATAAAGGGAGCCTACTCAAATGACACTTTTCTTAAAAACCCTCCTCCGGAAGCAGAACTATTTCTATGTGATGGTCTCTGGAACTGTAATGATCGTCTGTTCGTCCGTAAGGAGGTAAGATTAGAGGTGCTCCAATTAATGCACGACTCCCAACCCGCTGGTCACCCAGGTGTCCTCAAGACACAGGAACTGTTGTCTCGCTCTTTTTGGTGGCCTAAATTAGCACAAGATGTTAAAGACTATGTCCTCTCCTGTGAGACTTGTGCTAGGACCAAGACCCCTCGAGCATCACCTGTGGGTTTACTGCAGCCTCTTCCGGTTCCAACTCGTCCTTGGGGGTCCATATCAATGGATTTTATTGTTGACCTGCCACGATCAAATGGACATAATATCATCCTGGTAGTGGTGGATCGACTTACAAAGATGGCTCACTTCATTGCAGCACAGAATCTTCCTTCTGCAGACCAGACAGCCAAGTTGATTGTGAAAGAGGTGTTTCGGCTTCACGGGGCTCCTGATGAGATCATATCCGATAGAGGGGTACAATTCACTTCAGAATTTTGGAGGACCTTCTGTTCCTCTCTAGGAATTCGTTTAAATTTATCGTCTGGCTATAATCCACAATCCAATGGCCAGACAGAAAGGACCAATCAGACTTTGGAACAATACTTACGATGTTTTGTTTGTCATCTCCAGGATGACTGGATTGATTTCCTACCATTAGCTGAGTTTTCATACAACAACTCACATCATTCATCGACTCAGAAGAGCCCCTTTTTCTCAAATTATGGATTTCATCCAACCTTTATTCCTCGTTTTCCATCTTAGGGCCCCATTTCGGCAGTTACAGAGAAACTGGAGACTCTGCGAGACATCCAGGAGACCCTCAAAGAGACGCTTCGTGAGACTCAAGTAAAGTACAAAAGAGCAGCAGACCAACACCGCAGACCCTCCCCAGAATTTCAAGTCGGGGATAAAGTCTGGCTTTCTACAAAAAATCTACGTCTAAAGGTTCCAACCATTAAATTGGGCCAAAAATACATCGGGCCATTTCGCATCTCAGCACTAATAAATCCAGTGTCCTTCAGATTAGAGCTTCCTGAGACCATCAAAATACACCCTGTGTTTCACTCTTCTCTGCTGAAACCTTTCCGTGAGAACCCGTTTCCTGGACGGAGACTTCCTCCACCTGAACCCGTCCTCGTGGATAACGAAGAGGAATTCATTGTGGAAAGAATTTTGGATTCCAGGTTACACCGAGGGAAACTACAGTACCTGGTTCACTGGGGGGGCTATGGCCCAGAGGAGAGGTCTTGGGAACCCAAAGATTTTGTACATGCTCCGTGACTAGTCAAAGCTTTCCACCGACGATATCCAGACAAGCCTAGCAAGGATCGTCCGGAGAACGCTCTTGGGAGGGGGGAGTAATGTCATATTCTCTAGCCTGCTGTACCTATGCTTGTCCACAGGGATTGCTGCTGCTAAACTAGGAACATTCCAGAACCTGTTACCTGACACCTCTGCACCTGTGCTCCACCTCTCAGCCTGCCTATATAAATCTCCCTTTCCTGTTCCTCCTTGCCTGTTTATACTGGTTCTTTAGCACCTGCAAGGTTCTTGTGTTTACTGCTGTGTTAGCTATTGCTATCATCCTGTTCCAGTTTCCTCGTTGCCGACCTCTGCTTGTTTCCTAACTTCGCTACCTGCCGCCTGCCTCGGACCCCTGCTTGTTTCCTGACTTCGCTACCTGCCACCTGCCTCGGACCCCTGCTTGTTACCTGACTTCGCTACCTGCCGCCTGCCTCGGACCCCTGCTTGTTTCCTAACTTCGCTACCTGCCGCCTGCCTCGGATCTCTGCTTGTGACCCCTACTTCGCTCCCTGCTGTTCCTGCCACTGGGATCCACTTCAGCCGAAGTCCAATCCTTGACACTCTTGCATTTTGCCTTGATTTCTCTACCTTGGACCTCAGCTTGTATCTGGACTGCTGTCTTCTCTGACCCCTGTCCTTGGCTTGTATTTGGACTCCCACCTTCTATACTCCTGGACCCTGTCTATGCACAACGCCGATCTGACTTCTCTAATCCTAAACCACGGCGAGTACCACAACCATCCGACTTCTCCAACCCCAGACCACGGCAAGTATCACGACCATTCTAACCTCTCCTACCCTGACCAAGCTACACAACTACGACTCTGAAATCCGGACGTGGTTGCGCGGTTGTAGGTTGGTGTATTTTGACATCCCTACCTCAGCCTCGTGGTCCCGTCCTGTTTGTGGTGAGCACTCATTACAACTATGGCTAGGATCAGGATGCTTAGGAGACCCTGACATTACTCCCCCCTCTCAAGAGCATTCTCCGGATGATCTCCAGGCTCCTCCCGGAGACCCTGATGAAAGGTGGTCTCAGGGTGATCCACCTCTGGTGGTTTATCATCGGGAAAAACACTTGTCCTCACCGCGACAGTGCAGGAACCAGCAACTGGCACATCAGGCACTGCAAGGAACCTCCCGATGGTGCATCCAACTTAAATGCAGGGGCATGGACATCAGGAACACGGGCACCAGGAACGGGCGCAAAAGGCCCTCCACACGATTCAGTGGGGTCACTGAGCTCACTCTCCGTGGTCTCTCCATGTGACCAACATATCTCTTTCAGTTTTGTAATCTCTTTCTCCAACTTTATCTTTTTAGACTTCAGTTTAGCACTAAATGTCTGTTCCTTGTAACCCTTGCTCAGGTCTTGCAAAGCCTCTGCCAGCTTGCTCTTGAATTCTGTCTGATGTCCAGAATCTGTTCCTACTGACCTAGTCTCCTGCCATTTCGTGGTATCACTTAATGAGCATTTAAGACCAGCTATTTGCGTTTTCAGCTCTTGAAGCTGTCCTTCTGTACTTCTTTTCCAATTCAATGCAGTTGCCAGTTCAGCTTCTTTGGAATTGAGTCGCAATTCCACATCTCCCATCTGACTCAGAGCAAGGCTTAAATGTGTTTCCATTTCTTTATTTCTGACCTGCCTCTCCTGGAACTCCTCCCGGACCTTGTCCAGCTCCAGCTGTAACCGGGCCTTCTCACGGGATGTGTGGTCCAGCAATTCGCAGGCATCGGCCATTTTGACCTCATAGCGCAGTGTCAGGCCAGCCACTTGACAGACGGACACCTCCTCTCTCTCTTCCTGTTTGGCGAGCTGTATCTTGAGCTCAGCGATCTGCGCCTGCAGCACTGTGAGTTGCTGGGATGTGTGTTCAGCTGCCAGCTTTAGCTCTTCCACTTCTAAGCCTTGCTGCAAGTTTCACTCCTCAGCGAGAGACCCCTGTTTCTTGAGTGCATCCTGCAATTCTCCTCTTGGGGCCTTCATCTCTTCACTGTGATCGCTCTGAGCTTGCTTCCATGCATTCTTCATTACATTTTGCCAATTCCTTCGCTAGGGTCCCAGCAGCTTGCTTTTTCCAGGTTTCTTTCTCTGGGGTGTACTGACTGTTGGGATGGAGCAGTGTCTCTGCTCTTCTAGCTCTTGCTTCTTTTTTTGGACCTCCTCATGCTCCCTCTCATACAGAGTTACCTGGCCTCTAAGCTCCTCCTCCAGCAAGGCTCTTGTTATGCTCAGTGTGGCCTTCATCTTCTCATGCTGCTCCCTGGAGATACACTGGGTATTCAAATGCTTCTGCAGCATTTTTACTTCGTTAGCAGTCTGGATACTTTTTTCCTGCAGAACTCGCTGCTTCTCCTCAACATTCACCTGTTTCTCCTTGGCGTCCTGCAGACTCGCATGCAGTTTTTGAAGCTGGCTCTGTAGCATGTTTTCTGCTTGTGTGCGCTGCTCCAGGGAGAAACCTTCTTCTTGCAGCACTCTCTCTGCATTGTGCAGTGCTGCCTGTACGTCTAACTTTTCCTGGGCCAATTGTTTCTTCTCCTCTTCTAAGTCATGGAGTCTCTTATCTCCTTCAATGGCTTAGACAGAGAAGGTCTTGCACATTTGGTTTATAGTTTCAAACTCACTTTTCCACCCTTCAAAGGCCTCTCTCTCAGAACGTGTCTCCTTCCGAGAGGCTCCAAGCTCTGTACTAAGCAAGTGAAATTATTTTTCAAAGAATTCCAGCGCGGTGTTAAGTTGATCAATAGAGCTTTGGTCCTGGGCAGCAACAGTATATGCCTTCTGCAACTTACTTGACATGATAACCAGGTCACTCTTCAACGGATGGTTCACTTTCTCCTGTAATACAAATTTAGCAATTGCTGTGGATAGACACTTCTGTAGTGCAGCCTTGGCCTCTTGCTCTTTATTTAGTTGTCCGTAGAGGCAATCAATCTCATCCCCTGCAGATTGCGGTATCTAGGTTAGGGCTCTTTTTCCTTGGTTAAAGGTGTCCTCTTTATTTTCCACTATTCCTGGGATGATTCTGTGAGTCACCTTAGGCTGCAGCATATCTCTGTTCTCTTCGAACGCAGGTTTTCCTAATGTTGACGGGTCATCCTTAATTCCTTCTGTAACTTTCACTGTAACACCTCATTTCTTCTTCTTCTTTCTCTTTGCTTTGAGAAGATCTGAAGAATCAATGGTACTGTGTTCACCTTTATTGTTAAAGACTGTTTTCAAAGTGGGAGCCATCGTTTTCGGACATAGGGATAACCAACCTCCCCAAGAAAACCAGTAAAGAAGAATTTGTCTTTAAAGCAAAAACATTGAAATAAACAACATAAATATTAGGCACAACAGGGAGACAAAGGTAGGAGAGCTGGCCTTTAGATTTGAGACCATAGCATCTGTCGCAGAAATATGATAAATTACAGGGAAAACCATAGACAGAAACATGCAGTTAAATCTGAAACTTTAGAATCAAGCATAGAAATATCATAAAGCCTAAAACAGATTGATCTATTAAGCTTTTGCCAAAAATGTTTGCCTGAGAAACTGGGGATAACAAGCAAAGGTGAAATAATCAGAGTGGAGCGAGGGCTCAGAATTGGGCAACTCAAAGAACAACAGAGACCAAGGGCCTCATGCAGTAAGCCCCGATACAAAATTTTCGGCACGAATTGCGAAAATGTTTTTTTTGGGCGATTTGCCCTCGCAGTATTCAGTAAGGGCCGAATCCTTCCGATCCCTGCTAAAGCACTGCGAAAGCAAAGCTGCCGATGAGCTGTGGCGATACAGCCTGGCTCCCGATAAGGCTCCCGATAAGCCTTTGGTGCCGATAGATGTTTGCAGCTGAGAGAGACAAGCCGCTCTCTCAGCGCAAACTTCGGCACCAAAAAAAGTATTTAAAAACAACTTTTATTCATAGTGTACATGTGCAGGGGTCTTCGGAGCTGAACCGCGTTGGTTTGAGGTCCGGGGACCCCCTGCCCCCCGAGATACAGGCCCCTTTATGAGGTGCCGGTATCCCTCGGCGTTTAAAGGTCCCGATCACGTGACCGCGACCTGTAAACAAACCAGAGGGATACCGGCACCCCATAAAGGCGCCTGTATCTCGGGGGGCAGGGGGTCCCCGGACCTCAAACCAACGCTGTTCTGCTCCGGAGACCCTCTGCACATGTACAGTATAAATAAAACACACACACATCAATAAAGACTCGTTCCTTACCTTGGCGGCTATGTGCAACGGTAATGAAGCAGCATGAATGTCTTTTTAATTATACTGTACAGTGAGCAGGGGGTCCCCTGAGCTGAACCGCATTGCTTTGTGGAGCAGGGACCCCCTGCTTCCCGAGTTACAGGCCCCGGTATGTGTCATCGGGTGGCAGTGTCGCCGCCATGTTTATAGCGTCCCCGCAATAAACATGGCGTCCACACTGTAACCGATGGCCCAAACCGGGGCCTGTAACTCGGGAGGCAGGGGGTCTCTGAGCCACAAATAAATGCGCTTCAGCTCAGGGGGCCTCCTGCTTCCGCACAATATTATTAAAATACATTAATGCTGCTTCATTACCATAGCGGATAGCCGCTAAGGCAATGAAGGGGTTAACGCATAGTAGCATGTTTATTGGGGACAAATGCCCCCAATAAACATAGCATCAATACACAACATACAGTATAGTAATGGGCAGAATGACTATTATCCACAAATGGATAATAGTGCAGTTGTCCATTTACAATACATACACAACAATAAAGACTTTAAATACATATAGCACTCACCCATGTCCCACTGCCACGATGAAGGCCATCCTCATCTTCATCCTGCCCATGCCCCATCCGCTTCTGCAAAACAAACACAAGAATTACAACATCCAAATTAATGTCCCCTAACCCCTTAATCACCATAGCGGTTATTAACCGCTACAGTTATTAAGGGGTTAAGCCACCATCACCCACATACCCTCCCCCACAAAGCCCCCCAACCACCCTCACCCAATACCCACAGGGGAGTCCTACCAAATACCCTTGGGCCTAATACCCCCTCCCCCAGCACATACAGTACAATAATGTGCCAAATAACTATTATCCACATAGGGATAATACATTATTTGGCCATTATTAAACACATTCAATAACGTTAAAATGTAAAGAAACTTGTACTAACCTCATCAATAAGAAGTCTCCGTCGCCAGCATCATCCTTGGGGTCCGTTGCCAACATTAGAAATAGCCACAACATTTCAATATCATTAACATAACACTGAACCCCTTAATCACCTTATCGGGTACTAACCTGAAAGGTAATTAAGGGGTGAAGCCATCCTGCAATGCCTACAACAGTTATGCATAACATCCTCAGTGAAATAAAAACCAATTGCCTAACCAAATTCCATTTAATCATTCAATCTGTAGGCTCACATGCCTCATAAAACATTGCATTTACAGTGTATACTGTACATGTAGCATAACATGTAAACTGCATGTACACGCTGCAAATCAATGTTAACAATACAATAATGCCACTCAAATCGCCATACATAACAAGAAGTATATTATTTAATACAATAAACTCACCATCAATGAATTACCACACATCAATTACATCCCTAAACAATTAAAATACCATCCATACCAATTACACAATGAACTAAAGCTATCCTAACAGAGAACAACTTCAAAACATAGTCAAAAGTACACCAACAATTACAATATAATAAAGCAAGGCTTTCCATATCCTACTGTACGGCCTGGAAGCCCAAAACTTACATCTGTCTAAAAATAAAATACATTTAGCACACATCAATGCATAGCCACAATGATTAACAATACAGAATTAGAAGCTTTAACAACACTATCATTTCTTACCCTGTATATATATCTGTACACATACATACAGACATACATACAGTGGGAAGAAATGATATGCATTGTAAAAAATGAAAACATGAAAAAGCAACAAAAAAAACAGTTACATTAAGTACATTTCTTTATTTAACTTACCATTACTTGCCCCCACCGACTCCCGTTGATCAGCTTACTCACGAACCAATCCACGACACCATCCACGACACCATCCAGGAACAAATCCACGAACCAAACCAGGAACCAATCCAAGAACAAGTGCAGGAACCAATCCAGGAAGCAAGCCACGAAGAAATCCAAGAAACAATCCACGACACGATCCAGGAACAGGAACCCATAAAAGAAAAAAAAACATAACAAATTAAACATTAAAATAATAAAACATGACAATCAAGGGTTGTACTAGTTTTATTCTTAGTGAATCTGTATTACAATACCTTGTTCCGGGGTCTTCTTGACGTCCGGTGCCACGCCCTGGTCTTCAATCTTCAGGAGGAGGTCCGTCCTCCTCGGCATCTGCCTTCAAAATGAGATGACATAGGCTTTTATAGGCCTATGACGTCACATTTGTCGTCATATGGTTCCCACGGCCCTGATTGGGCCGTGAAAACCATGTGTTTTGGCCGATGTAAAAAAATTGATGACGTCACTTAAAGGCAATGCCAGCACAGCCAATCAGAATGGCTTTGCTGCTATTGCCTTTAAGAAAACGTCATGAAATGACACATGGCCGGACTCACATGGTACTTGAACCAATCAGAGTAGGGATGGAGTTCCCACGCTCTGATTGGCTGGCTTACCATGTGAGTCCGGCCATGTGAGTGCTATATGTATTTAAAGTCTTTATTGTTGTGTATGTATTGTAAATGGACAACTGCACTATTATCCATTTGTGGATAATAGTCATTCTGCCCATTACTATACTGTATGTTAGGGGGGTATAGGTGTTGTTGGGTATATATATATATATATATATATATATATATATATATATATATATATATATATATATATAATTATTTAATTATTTATTTAATTCGTTATTGTGGGGCTGGGGTGTTTTTTTTTTTATTATTGTGGGTAGTGGGGGTGTGTGAAGGGGGCATTAGCCCCAACGGTGGTTGTTTAGGGCTTGCGGGTGGGTAGCGGGAGGCCTTAACCCCTTCAGGACCGTAGCGGTATTAACCGCTACGGTCGTGAAGGGGTTAAGTGCCCCCGCATCCCCCCCGCAAGTCCTAAACTCACACCCAGGGCCAAATACCCCCCTCACCCATCCCTGCTACCCACAATAACGCTGGCACGGTAGGTTAACCCCTTCATTGCCTTAGCGGTTAGCCGCTAAGGTAATGAAGTGGCTTTTAAATGCCTTTTTCCTGCCTCGGATGCATGCCGGGGGGCTCCGGTGCGGGTATCAGCTCCGGAGACCCCCGGCATCAATCACAGGCAGGAAAAAGGGCTGATTTTTCCTAAGTGTCGCCCTTGCCGATGCTTCTCCTTCAGCAAGTTGCCAACTTTAGTTGGCGGGCTGGATTGGCCATAAAATCTCCAATCTGGCCTGCCGATCAGCACCAAAAAGCTGATCGGGGCTTACTGAATTCAGGCGGGAAAAAAAAGTCCCGATAAGTGGCTTATCGGCAGCCGGGTGGCGAAATTTTTTTTTTCGGAAGAAAAGTTGCCGATAATTCCCACTTATCGGGGCTTACTGAATCAGGAGGGCAAAAAACGGCTATAAAATGCCGAAAAAGCCTTATCGGGGCTTACTGCATGAGGCCCCAAGACCCATTATAGCACGTTTCCTGCACTTCAATGATAAAAATAACATCATCAGAGCCTTCAAAGAATCCCAGCAGCTACAATATGAAGGAAAAAGATTACTGATTTTTCAAGACTTTTCAGTAACAGCATCCCAAAAAAGGAGGGAATTCTGACATGTGTGCACAGCACACTATAACCAAAAAAGAAAATTCGCCCTAACATATCCGGCTACTTTAAAACTCTTCACGGCATCAGGAGTCAAATTTTTCAAGTCACACACTAAAGCTGAGGAATTTGTGGGAATTTCTGCTGAAGCAGAGGGAGGCCGGAGAGAGCAACACCAGAAAGAAGGCAGAGGGAATCATTCCCCCTCTTGAAGACTGATGGAGGTCAGAAGAGAAGACTAATAAAAAAAATAATAAAAAAGTGTGTGTTCCGGCTGCAAAACCAATCCAGGAAAAACGAAAACTGCAAGTATTGACCCCACTAAATAGATGTCCCTCTACATATAGGCATAAACCCATGCAGGCACACTGCCGCACCCGATGGCCTTTACCGGCCCCTCAGCTACCTCACCTGCATCCCGGTCTGCGGGAGCCACTCCCGTGCTACCATGGTGCTCCCCTGTCACCACAGAGAATGCGCTTGTGGAGGGTGAATCCAGGGGGAATGTGAGAGCTTGGGGGGAGGGGAGATGTTTGGCCCGAGATGGGAATGGGTCAGCTCTGGAGGGCCGGACCCGAAGACAGAAGGGTCAACTGCAAGACTGTGGGTTTTTCAGGACCCAGATGGGGGCACAAGAGCAAGAATGGGGGACATAGATGGACTTGCGGAGTGCCTGGGAGCCCCTGCTGCACGGCGAGTGGGGTGGCCCATCGGGGATGAGAGGCCTGAGATCAGTCCCCACTGAGACGCTTGCCTGCATCACGGGACAGCCGCACCGCTTCCGCCTTTTTCCCATTCTCCCCGAGACACACGAATGGGGGGGGGGGGGAGATACAGCTACGGAGGTCAGACTGGCGGGGATCGAGCAGGGGGATCACGTGGGCTGGGGGATGTGGGGGGCGGGGGTGTTGGGTTGCGGCGGCCTCTCGTGTACTGAATTATGCCAAACCTCAATGTGTCTGTGGTGGGCACCTCCCTCCCCCCTCCTCTGAGGAGGCTGAAAACATGTTGAACCCCTCAAGTACTGTACCTATTCATAGCTGAAGAGAGGCTTTATACAAGTATAAGGCTGGGGCCATGGTACCGCAGACTGTGCTGAGGCATCCGCACACTGAGCGAACAGACCGCCTTAAGGTAGTTCACGTCCATAAGGCGTGCGGGCACGTGCGGAAGCGGGAGAGGGGGCGCGTTGCGTATGTAGCCTTGTCCCCCCGGCTGCCCTATCCTCCGGTTCCCCTCCTCTTACCTCCGTAGTCGGGGGAAGTGTGCGGGGGGTCAGCTGACAAGGCGGGCGGGTCAACGGTAGCTCTCAGTGCGGCTGGCTTGCCAAGTGGCCGCCATATTGAATGTGCGCGCGTGCGCAGTGAGTCGCGCATGCGCAGTTAGATGCTGATAGTTGCGGCGGCCATTACAGGCTTGCGCAAGCGCAGAGGCACAGCAGGGAGCGGCGGCCATTACACAGAAGCTGCATGGGGAACTGCAAGCCCCATAGTGCATAGAGGCAAGAAACACATGACGCCAGGGAGCCTTTGGGCGCGGCCCGATTCCCCTGCAGAGAAAGAGATACATTTTGCTCGCTGTGAGGAGCACGCCAGTTGGAAGAGGGACAGCAAAGGGTCAGGTAGAGTCCAGGGAGTGGTACTCCTCTGGGCTAGGCCAGACTGTGTCCCCCAGGCCCCAGTTAGGCCCCGACTCACTAGTAGAGCAGTGATTGCTTTAGGGACAGGCCCTTAGGTAGGGACTCTGCCCCATTATCTATTTGGTAGTCAGGAACACAGTGCTATGTAGCGCAGCCCTGCAAGGTGGGTTCTGGGTTCAGAATGCCGCCAAGGACACAGAGACTTACGGTGATATTATCCACGCCGGAATTCACCCCACACGGTAGCGGATGACGATGTCAGACCGGAGGGAATCCCTTTCGTATTCTGCGGTACCTGTGTGCAGGAGTCCTGGGCAGGTATCGTTCTATAAGTGCACCAACACTGTACAGCAATGCCGGAATCACGCCTAAAGGGTGGGGGTACCACTTGGGGACACTTACGTGGTAGAGTGGCCAAGGGACCTGAACAGTACTTTGGACACTGTGTGAGGGTAACACGGTGGTGGGTCACTGCAGACATGCAGGGTATCTATATATATATGTGAAACCCCTTTATCCAGTATAAGAGCGATTGACATATATCATATGTTGTGTGGTACTATTATTTGTTCCTGCACGGGGTCATCCCCAACACTAGGGATCCCGTACAGGTGGAGGTGCTGTCACCTATTAGGTCACGTGTATCCCAGACTCTCAGTGGCAGAGGCTCAGGTCTCTGTGATCCAACAGGTAATATCAACACCCGTAGACTCTTCCCATACAGGGGTCAGAGGGCTACATGTAATAAATCAGTTCAAACTGATTTCTTGGCATGACAGGCCGGTCACGTGAGCAGTTCACCCAATGAGGGCGAACCAGCTACGTGACGCCCCTGGGCACGCCCCCCACGGCCCATTCACCATGACCAGGTAAGCGCCCGCTCACTGACCAGCCTCTGCACGGGTGAAGGTACGGGCGAAGGCATTTCTCTCCCTCCCTCACACTCCCCCATGTATTTCTCCCTCCCTCACACTCCGCCATGTATTTCTCTCCCTCACACTCCCCCCGTGTATTTCTCTCCCTCATACTTCCCCCATGTATTTCTCTCCCTCACACTCCCCCCATGTATTTCTCTCCCTCACACTTCCCCCATGTATTTCTCTCCCTCACACTCCCCCCATGTATTTCTCTCCCTCACACTCCCCCATGTATTTCTCTCCCTCACAACCCCCATGTATTTCTCTCACTCACACTCCCCCATGTATTTCTCTCCCTCACACTCCCCCATGTATTTCTCTCCCTCACACTCCCCCATGTATTTCTCCCTCACACTCCCCCATGTATTTCTCCCTCCCTCACACTCCCCCATGTATTTCTCTCCCTCACACTCCCCCATGTATTTCCCTCCCTCACACTCCCCCCATGTATTTCTCTCCATCACACTTCCCCCATGTATTTCTCCCTCCCTCACACTCCCCCCCATGTATTTCTCTCCCTCACACTCCCCCATGTATTTCTCTCCCTCACACTCCCCCTATGTATTTCTCTCCCTCACACTACCCCCCATGTATTTCTCTCCCTCACACTATTTCCGTTTTTTTCTTTCTCTCACACTCCCCCCATTTATTTCTCTCCTTCACACTCCCCCCAATATATTCCTCTCCTTCCATCACACTTCCCCTATGTATTTCCAACCCTCCATCACATTCCCCTCATGTATTTCTCTCGCTCACACTCCCCCATGTATTTCTCTCGCTCACACTCCCCCATGTATTTCTCTCGCTCACACTCCCCCATGTATTTCTCTCCCTCACACTCCCCCATGTATTTCTCTCCCTCACACTCCACCTGTGTATTTCTCTCCCTCACACTCCCCCTGTGTATTTCTCTCCCTCACACTCCCCCATGTATTTCTCCCTCCCTCACACTCCCCCATGTATTTCTCTCCCTCACACTCCCCCATGTATTTCCCTCCCTCACACTCCCCCCATGTATTTCTCTCCATCACACTTCCCCATGTATTTCTCCCACCCTCACACTCCCCCCCATGTATTTCTCTCCCTCACACTCCCCCATGTATTTCTCTCCCTCACACTCCCCCTATGTATTTCTCTCCCTCACACTACCCCCCATGTATTTCTCTCCCTCACACTATTTCCGTTTTTTTCTTTCTCTCACACTCCCCCCATTTATTTCTCTCCTTCACACTCCCCCCAATATATTCCTCTCCCTCCATCACACTTCCCCTATGTATTTCCAACCCTCCATCACATTCCCCTCATGTATTTCTCTCGCTCACACTCCCCCATGTATTTCTCTCGCTCACACTCCCCCATGTATTTCTCTCCCTCACACTCCCCCATGTATTTCTCTCCCTCACACTCCACCTGTGTATTTCTCTCCCTCACACTCCCCCTGTGTATTTCTCTCCCTCACACTCCCCCATGTATTTCTCTCGCTCACACTCCCCCATGTATTTCTCTCACTCACACTCCCTCCATGTATTTATCTCCCTCAAACTCCCCCACATGTATTTCTCTCCCTCACACCCCCCATGTATTTCTCTCACTCACACCCCCCATGTATTTCTCTTGCTCACACTCCCCCAATGTATTTCTCTCCCTCACACTCCCCCCCCCATGTATTTCTTTCCCTCACACTCCCCCACTTGTATTTCTCTCCCTCACACTCCCCTCCACCCCCCCATGTATTTCTTTCCCTCACACTCCCCCGGAGAATTTCTCTCCCTCACACTCCCCCCATGTATTTCTCTCCCTCACACTCCCCCCATGTATTTCTCTCCCTCACACTCCCCCTGCACATAATCTATTGTCATATGACCGCTCCCTATAACTTCTATTGCCCCATATAAGCACTCCCTATAACTCCTCCTATTGCTCCATAAAGTATAACTTGTCCTATTACTCCATATAACCACTTCCCATACCTCCTCCTATTGCCCCATATAACCTCTCTGTATAACATCTCCCGCTCTCTGTTCTGATCACTCTCCCCTGTGCTGATCTCTCTTCCACTCTCTCTCCCCCTGTGCTGATTTCTCTTTCTCTGTGTGTTAATCTTTCTTCTCCTCTTTCTCCCCCTGCGCTGATCTCTTTCCCCCGTACCTCCCTGTGTACTGATTTGGCTCTCCCCCCTCCATCTCTGTTCTGATCTCTCTGTCCCACACTCTTTTCCTGTGCTGAGGTCTCTCTCTCTCTCTCTACCCCTCTCTTTTCCTGTGCTGAGCTCTCTCTCTCTCTCCCTCTTTTCCTGTGTTGAGCTCTCCCCCCCTCTCTTTTCCTGTGCTGAGCTCTCTCTCCCCCCATTGGTTTGGGGGTGATAATGGGTCGTGCACTAGTGCTTCACTCCGCACGCATCCCAGAGACACTAACAGTTCACTCATGAATTGTGACCCTTGATCGGTTAGGATCTCGCTAGGGAAACCTACTCTAGTAAAAATCCCTAACAATGCCTTTGCCACTGCCTTAGCATCTATGCTTGCAAGCGTTACAGCCTCAGGGTACCGGGTGGCAAAGTCCACCACCATGAGGATGTAGAGCTTCCCCAACCAGTTACAGTAGGAACCATGAAGGGACCCACTAAATCCATAGCTACCCCCTGGAATGGTTCTCAGATTACCGGTAACGGATTCACATGATCACCCGCCTTACCCACTCACTGGCAGGCATCACAGGAGCGGCAGAAATCTGCCACTGCCCCTGATGCCCCCGGCCAGTAGTAACACTGCAACAGCCGGGCTCTCGTGCGAGTGACCCCCTGATGCCCGCTAGTGGAATGGAGTGGGCTACCTGCAATAATTGCTGCCTATACTCCCTGGGTACCACAAGCGGTCTTCTACCAGTCCAGACCCTGTCTCACCAGGTATAACCTTGCTCCCTATACAGAAGCCCGCAGTACCACAGAAAGTGGTCTGACCCTTCACTTGCCCTAGACTCGGATGCCCGAAGTCTCATACCTTCCAAGCTGGGGTCAGCTTTCACAGCATCCCTAAACTCTGTCCCTAACACTGGTCACCCACCCTTAGTCTCAAATTCAGGGGGAACAGGAACTGGTAAAGGGGAAAGTAAGTCAGTCCCTGGTAGCGACTCAGTCTGGCTTACCTGTCTGGTCTCCACAGAGACCTCTGGAACCATTGCTCCCAAATGCAGGGGGACAGGGGATGAATTTGCTGCGATCCTTGCTGACTGGCTCCTAGTAATTGCTACAACAGGAGCCAGCTCTGCTGTGAACAAACAGATTACATGCCCCAGGTCATTTCCAAGCCAAACTTAGGCATCTAACCTAGGCAATACCCCCACCTCCCTCATGCCACGTCGGCACCCCAATCTAAAAAGACCCGGGCAACCTGGAGTGACAGTGGTCCTCCATCTGGCATGGGCACTTGCACCCCGGTGCCCGGGAGCAAATCCTCTGGTTGGAGCATATCAGGTAGGACCATGGTAACGGTTGCACTAGAGTCGAGCAAGCCGTCAACTTGGCGATCTCCGATGGTCACCCTCCGCAGATGTTTCTGCCGGACATCATTAGACTGCAACCCGATTGGTGCAACCTGATGTCCCTCTGTCTCCGCTGCTGGTCCCGGGGAAGCAAGTGCAGATCTCTCCGTGGACGTCCCTCTGTGGGTTGATTCCGCGGCTGTACTTGATTCCTCTGTGTGTGCCAGTCGCACACGGGCGACCGGCCTCGCAGCTGAAGAGCGTTGCCCCTGATGGGGTCCACCAGACTTGGCATAGTCCAGACAGTCAGCTCTGATGTGACCCACGTTGTTGCAGAACTAGCATCTCCTCTCGTGCTTCAACTCTGCAGCTTTTGTAACGCTGTTCTCTGCTGCAGGCTTGTGTACCCACTGAGGAGTCTGCTTCGCTTCCCCGGCTGGCATAGCTGGTTTCTTGGGAGCCCCTTTTTCATCCATCAGGGAGCAGCTGCATACATACTCATCTGGCATCCTGGCAGCTTCCACATGGGTCTTAGGTTTACGGTCAAAGACCCACGCCCTCAAGTCCGAGGGGCACTGCTGCAGTAACTGCTCCTGGAAGATTAAGTCCAGGAAAGTGTGGTATTTTGTATCAGCACAACCCTCCACCCACTGAGTGCCTTGCCATGCGGGCACCAAAGTTGACATACAGTAGGACTCCTTGGGATAACGTTCCCCTGTCCTGAACTTGCTTCTGGGGTGAGGGCATACTGCAACAGCAGCAAAGCTGTGAAATGTTCATAGTAGTCCCGATCTTCTCGTGGGATGCCCTGCAGGGTCTCTTTAGCAATCCCAGACAACAATTGGTGCATCCGCAGCACCCAGTCCCATTTTGGCACCCAGTATCTCAGACACTGAGTTTGAAAGTCTGATAAAAAAAACATTGATTTTTTCTGTGCCACAGACAAACTTGTTGAAGCTGTGGTGATTAACTTAAGGGACATCTTGCTCTCCGTTGACCAAGTGAGAGTGAGGGGACACTTGTCCATGTAGAGCTGCCAGCATGAAAATTCTCTCATCTGCTGTAGCTCCTTCCCCCCATGAGGCAAGAAGTGCTGTGAGTCCAGGGTTAGCGAGTCCAGTAGCCATGGGGACAATTGGAACTGTTGGGACAATCCACCCGCATCTCCCAGACCCAGTCCTTCACCATTCACCCTCTCTCTTCCCATGTCCATCTCCATCTGGGGCTGGATTAGCCTCCTGTGCCCCGGGCTGATGTGTAATCACTGTGGCTGCAGTTACAGGCTCCATGACCGCAGGATAAGCAATACCTGCTTCATGTCTTCCAAATTCCTCCTCCAGTTGCACTTTTGACCGACCAGCCATCGGTAGTCCATAACTCTCACATTGGACAACGATCTGGGCACGATTCCAAGTCCGGAATCGTCCTGCTCGCTTGTCCATGTTTCACCAACAGACAAAAAGTTATGGGAACAAAAGGGTGACTGTATTTCTCGTGCAATTGCAAACTGTGTGTATGCTACCTCTTGCTTTGGGAGATCGCAACTTTTGAGTCTCCCTCTATGCTATAGGATCCCGCAGGATACTATACCATAGACTCGATCAAATCCCTCTGCTGCCACCAGAAAAAAGCCTGTCACGGGAGACCAATGCTTTTAACACCAAAATACCCGGTCCTTTGATTGAGCAAAGCAAGAGATAAAATAAATTGTAATTTATTTGCAGAATGAACATACACAAGATTATTTGCAAAAAACACTTGAAATACACTTACTGGAATGGGGCGAAACAAAATCTTCTATTTCCAAAACGAAATCTTTAGAAATAGAGTCTTTAGACACAATTTCCCAGGAGCAGGAGTTGTGCGCGAATAAAGTCAAAAACAGTCTTTGGATAGGGGAGCCTCTCGCAACCCCTGCTTCTCCTCCGCAGCTGCTTACTTCGTTCTACCACCATAGAATTGGTTCTGGATTCATTAGTTCTTACGAACTCTTGACTTGGGTTAACATGTTGCAAAGTTTAAAAATCCAGCTATGATGAATCCGACTCCCGATTGGCTGCAGGGATTTTTATGCAGTAAAAATCCCTATCAGTAACCTCTCAGCCAATCTTGTCATGGGAATAATATCCCTACCCATCCCAGGTTTGCCCCTACTTGGCAAAGCCTAGCAGAGGGCTTCATGGCTTGTTAAGGGCATGTGCGAACCTCGCACCTTTGCCGCTTAGCATACCAGACCAAGCCCCCTTTCCTGGCGACATTTTGTCTGAACTGGCTGGACATCTGGGCCATTTGCTAAGATGGGTGATACTTCAATTACCCCTCCCCACTTCACACTTTTAGTCAGCTAATGCTTTCAACTTCGGGCTAAGAAGTCCTAATTAAACTCCTCGGCTTGCTTCTCGTTGAAAACATTTCCAAAATCCTGGTTGGCGAGGGGAAGACCAGTGGGGAGAGACACAGACAACAGTGGAGAGTCAGAGCTGGCACGAAGTATAGACAAGCAAGTCGCATTACATCGTTGGACCCAGGCGGTCACTTGTCCCATTAATAAGAAAATAGTAGGGTTGTCGGAACGCAACCAAGGAAGACCTAATACTATAGGTGCTGAGGGTGAGTTGATTACCATGAAAGGGAGTAGCTCCTTATGTAGAACTGCGATGTTCACTACCAGGGAGATAGACTCCTGGGTGAGTGTCCCGGGTACTAGGGATCTTCCATCTATCACCACAATCTCTAACGGAATCTCCAACGAGCGAAAGGGAATTGCGTGCTGCTTGGCGAACGATAGATCAAGGAAATTACTGGCTGCTCGGGAATCCACGAAGGCCTGAGTGGAGACTGAATCAGAACCCCATGAGAGAAAGGCCTGTAGAAGAATCTGGGAAGACAGATGGTAGAGATGTACAGCGAATGCTCCCTCAACTTCACTGGGCAAAGCCTTTTTCCTTATCCCACAAGAATCGGGCACACAGATCCGGTGGCCCTGGGACCCATAATACAGTTGCTGATCAGGGGCGAATCTCTTTCCCAGAGCGGGGAGGCCCAGACCAGTGCCACGTCAGTGAGAAGAGAAATGATGTAGGCCACCCGGCTCTGTGCGTGGTGAACATGGACGGTTGTAATTCAAATTTAATAGTGCATTGAGTTAAAACGATTTATTGAAATAGGGGTGACATCATGGAGGGTGAAATTGACAAAGCGCCAAGAGCGCAAAACGTGTCAGATGTACTCCCACATGCCAACCTCCATGGTTTCACCCCTATTTTAATCAATAGTTTTTAACTAATTTGGCTTGTGCATAGCCCCCATTTTGCGTCTGCTGTGCTCCATTTTTACAACCCTGGATTCTTCAATTGCATGACACAACAGGAGCACGCCTCAGCAGAGAGACCACACAGTGAGTAGCTTACCAGGTCATTTATTGGTTTACATACCTGTATGAAGATGACACACTGAATTCAGCTCTAAGGGTATTTGTTCCTGAGATTAAGGAGGAGAACCAGCCATTATTGTCAGTTAGGCTACTACTGGCTGGATTATCCCCTGCAGCAGGCCTACTTTTACCCTAAATCTATGAGCCGTGAGGACTATACACTCCATAGTTTTGCATCATCCTTCTCACTTTTTATGGGTCTCTCCCCAAGCATCTAATTACAGCTTTAGTCACATGCTGTTTATGCCCAATACTGGGTAGCACTGGTTCACGAACTTGTTTCTATTTTTCTCTGAATTGTGCATTGATTACAAAATCCCCGGCATGCCTTAGGGTCCCCACCATACCATAGAGGAGTCGGATCGAAGGTTCTCTGATCACTGGGGATACCGGAAGCAGTATCGGAGCTGCTTCTGCAGCCTTCAAGTTCGGCTAATGGGTGCCTATTTGGGTGACTAGGTCTTGCACCGCATCACACATCTGTGCCAGTTGTTGCTCGTGCAGGGCGAGTCATTGCTCATGATCCCCCAAGTACTGTCTATGCAGGGTAACGTCTCGTCCTACCTTAGTGGTGTCCATATTTGGGCAGAGCAAAATGTAACGATGCTCGTCTCAAGCAGGAAATGGACCCGCAGGGCTGAGGTAGGAAGGTGAAAGAACCGACCCAGAGTCCTGATAGAGTAGTGGGCATAGGCCGAAGGTCAAGGCAGGCAGCAGAGTTGCGTAGTCGCTGTGGATGCAGAGGTCGAGGCGGGCGGAAGACAAGGATAGTCGAGGTACGTGCAGTGGTCGGGGCGGGCGGAAGACAAGGATAGTCTAGGTACGTGCAGTGGTCGAGGCAGGCTGGAGACAAGGATAGTCGAGGTACGTGAGCCGGGTCTGGTAATGTGAAAGACAATAGGTATAAGCCCTTTGCATGAACTCAGCATGAAAACTGGAACTTTGCTCGCCAACTTCCTGCTCAGTGGGCTGTCCTTTTTAAGGAAGCTGCCAGAGACAAAGATGGACGATTCAGCCACAGAGGGCGAGCAAGAGCAAAATCCCGAGCAGGAACCTGAAAACCCGGAAAAGATTTTGCCAAACCTCATACAGGGCCGTGCCGTCGTTACTCTGCACCAAGCCTAAGGTTAGAGGCCCCGCGCTTTACCCCACAACAATTATACTGATGCCGGGGAAAAGTGCAAGTCATCTGTAACTTTCTTACCTTCTCTTTCGCGATCTCTTCCTTCAAAGTCCCTCATCATGGCGCTGCAACGTCAAATAGCATTGCGGTGCCATGACAATGCAATGTCACGTGACGTTGCGACAATGACGTTGCGACAATGCCATTTGACATTGCGGTGCCATGATGAGGGACCCCGGTAAAGTACAAGGTAAGAAGCCTCACTCCACATGTCCATGCACTGAGCGCCGCAATATTCCCAGCCGGCCCTGTCTGTACTGCTGGGGCTGGCGGGCAGTCAGGGTTCTAACAAATGTTGTTAAAATAAAGCTGAGACTTTTCTTCCACTTAACAAAGGTGTGGTCTCATTCATTTCAGGTGGTTTTAAATACTTACAGGAAAGACCGGTGCATTAAGCCTTTATAAAGTGGGGAGAGAAAGAGATAGATTAACTAAATAATTGCTGTGACAAACATCCCTGCACTAGTTGATTGATACCTGGTTTAACTCAGTATACAGTGGCGTCTTACTACTCTGCTATCGCGTCACTGTAGGCACCTAGGTATCAATGATTCAGAGCTGAGCTAAAAGCATGGTAGGGACTTACATTCTGAATTTACTGCCAGCAATGGAAAATGTGAAGAGTCTGATATTTGACGGCATAGCTCAGCTAAGGCTTCGTCCCCGCTAGCGCTGAGCGGGCGGCGCTTGCGGCGGTTACTTACATATAGATATATGTAAGTCCACGCTCACACTGTGCGCAAGCGCTCGTGCACACACGCTCACCCACGCTCGGCACTTAGGTAAACAAAAATATATAACTTTCCTGCGCGCTCAACTACCCGCAATGCCCCCCCCCCCACCTCCCGCGCGTGCATAAATGCAGGACACCCGGCGCTCATGCTTGGATTGCTCTCCAAGCATGAGCGCACTAAGCGCCAGCGGGGACTAGGCCTAAAATGAATTGATCGGTCTGCTGCAGCGAGGGAGACTGAAAGCCAGGACCGGAGATTCTAATCCTCCACACGACAAATACAGGCACAGCAAATATACACAAAGCACATCAGAGGTAAGTATGAAAATTGTCCTGACACGAATAAAAAGTATATACCTGTAAGCACTTACAATGAGGGAAATTTTGGTGAACAAGTCGCTGATCACCAGGCGTTCAGGAGGGTTCAAAGATGTGCAGCTCAGCAGCACGCGCTCTGGGGCATATTCTATGCTGCTGCACTTCCTGGTTCCGTCAGCAGCTTCTAACTCCGATGTGATCAGCTCTAGTGAATCTTGCTTTGTAAGTCAAAATGGACACCGGACAGTTGTTGAGCCCTTCTAAATGCCCGGCGATCAGTGACTTGTTCACCAACATTTACCTCATTATAAGTGCTTATATACTTTGTATTCCTGTCAATACAATCTTTATACTCACCTCTGGTTAGGATGACCAGATTTTACGAAAGTAAAAACTGGGACACATTAAAAAATGTTTTTAGAAAACAAATGTCATCACCAACTGCACTGACAATTAAGAAAAATGCTGCACACCTCAAATAGAAAAAATTGATACAGTTACCGGTGCTCCAGTGTTAGAACGAAAGCCTGCAATCAGTCCTGAATAGATGAAAAAAGGAACATAGGGCACAACGGATTTAGCATATCCAAACTCATTTATTGAGCCAACACAACGTTTCGACCGTGATGGTCTTTTTCAAGTGACAATGGCATAGTCTATGCCATTGTCACTTGAAAAAGACCATCACGGCCGAAACGTTGTGTTGGCTCAATAAATGAGTTTGGATATGCTAAATCCGTTGTGCCCTATGTTCCTTTTTTCATCACCACTGCACCCCTTCTCCTTTATGTCTCTCCGTCCCCCTTCTCACACACACCCCATCCTTTCCCTATAACTCCCATCCCCCCATTCTCTCTCCCCCCAAACCCTCCATTCACTCCCCCATCCCTCCATTCTCTATCCCCCCCACATCCCCCCATTCTCTCTCCCTCCCCACATCCATCCCTTCTCCCCCCCCTTTCTGTCTCTGCCCCATTCTGTGTCTACCCCCCCCCCCATTCTCTGTGTCTCTCCCCATGCTGTCTCTCTCTCCCCCCATGCTGTCTCACTCCCCCCATGCTGTCTCTTTCTCCCCCCATGCTGTTTATCTATCCCCCATGATGTGTCTCTCTATCCCCCCATGCTGCGACTCTCCCTCCCCATGCTGTTTTTCTCCCTGCCCCCATGCTGTTTCTCTCCCTCCCCCCATGCTGTGTCTCTCTCCCCACCCATGCTATCTCTCTCCCCCTTCCAATGATGTGTGTCTCTCACCCCACCTAATGCTATGTGTCTCTCTCCCCCTCCTAATGCTGTGTCTCTGTCTCTCCCCTTTCTGGACCCTACTTGTCACTGTGGAGCATGGGTGGGGGTGTGGGAAGCCATCTTGGGCCCTGGAAGCAGACACCAGAAGTTCTCACTGACTCACTTCCAGGTCTTACTGCTGGGGCTCTGCTGAAGCTAATCCCGCCCCCACTCTCTGTTGCTGCAATGTCAGACCCGGCCTCCGCTCTCCCACTGCTCTCCACCATGCCGCATCTTCCACTCTCTGCTGCCTCCTCTGCTGTGATGTTCAAAAGCGGGACAGTCAGAAAAAAACGGGACATTGTAAAGAGTGTCGGGTAACCGGGAAACACCTTAAAAAAAACGTGACTGTCCTTGCTAAACCGGGACATCTGGTCACCCTACCTCTGGTGTGCTTTGTGTTTTTCTTTTCCTATTTCTGAAGATCCCCTTTCGGTGATACCTTGAGGAGCCTGGAGTGCTCCAACACTGCAGCAGCAAGGAGAAAGTTGGAAGATTACACTCACCTGCAAACTTTGAAAGCGGTTTTACGTGCGTGTGTGTATCAAATGGAAATATTACTGTGTGCACATTCACATGTCTTAGACAGGACTGCGAACCTGCCTTTCACCATGATTACCCAGCACACAGGGCTTCCACTGCAGCAAGGGATTCTGGGAAATTACATATATATATATATATATTTGTCACTTTTTTTACCCACGAGACCCGTGCTTTTTTTACCCACGGGAGCCTTGCGCTTGCGCAATGGAGTAGTTGCGATGGCCATTAGGATTATAGGCTCCGCGGGGACTACAATTCCCAGTGGCCCCAGGGGCTGCCTAGCACATGGGCTTGTTCAGCCAATAGGGCGCCCAGAATCTTCTGCAAGGAGATAGATACATTTGGCACGTTTGGACCATGCTAGTGAGTCGGGAGCAGGACGGCTAGGGGATAGGTAAGGTCCAAGGAGGAGTGCTCCGCTGGACTAGGCCAGATTATACCCCTTCAGGTCCCAGCTAGGCCCCGGATCAGCTTGTGGTGCTATAGGGAAGGCCCCAGATGGGGGAGCTACCCTTTAGCTCTCATAGTGTCAAGCGTTAAGCAAGTGCCCAGAGAGTGCTGCATTGCTCTGCGGTCTGGGACCAGACCAGGCTAAAGAGACTATCAAAAGGTTTGACGCTCTGGCTGGAGGCCACCCCACACGGAGGCAGATCTTCGGTGGACAGACTCACCTTTGCTTGTTATTACTCAACGACACCAAGGGCTGGAGCGCCCGGGCAAGTATCTCTACAAGTGCACCAGCCATTCATGTGGGCAGCGCTGTCTCACACTTGGGGGTGGGATAGGCTTTTTTGGCTTGGACACTGGGGCACTGGTGCCCCTGCACCCAAGTATTGTGGGGGATATTCTCTGGGTTGGTGCTCATACATACTGCATGGTGTTGCAATGTTATTGGTATAAGTCACTGTCCAGTAATACTCTTGTGTGTCATTACTGGCTGTATGGTCTTGAGAGGGGCTATCCTACTGTGTGATGATCCTTCTCAGGTGGAGGCGCTGTTAGTATACTCATTACACACCCCAGGCTCCCAGTGGCGGAGGATCAGGCCTCCCGTTTGCTACTTAGGTAATAGCAGCACACGAGGTCACCCTGGTCACGGGGGAAAGGGGGCTACACACACACATATATATATATATATATATATATATATATACACACACACAAGAAAGAGAGACACACACAAAGGCAATCAGAAAATGGACTGTTGTTTAAAGTATCATTACAATCTACACACTGACGAGCTAAATTGCCGATCGATCCGTTCTCCTGTGATCGATCTTCGAAAAATCGACCCGGGGGTTCACTAAATGGCTGTCAGTGCAGCAGAAGAGGACCCAAGATGCAAAGTTCTGTGGGGAAGATCATGTGACCAGGAAGTCACTAGATACAATTGATGCACTGCCAGAGAGAGGGCTTGGCTCAAAACGTGGTGTGTCAGAGTCTGTTTCAGAAGAGGAGGGGGATGTGACTTTGTAAATGGTTGCTATAGGACCAAAAAAAGCTTGTTAATGTCTTTAAAAATTATTGTTTTTTTTAATAATAAACGTATTTTCTCATAGTACAGAACTGATTATAAAAAAAAACACATGTAGGATACTGCTTGAACTGCAGCTTTAACATTTGAAAGAAATATGCTATTTTATCAGTGTACCTCTGCCTCTCCTCCTTCATCTGTTCTGACCCCTCCCTCGTGTCAGGACAGTCTGCAGCACAGCGTTATACCATATTGTACGCTGCTCTGCCAGCGAAACTAGGGATCAACAGTCCCTGCTGCAAATTTGGTGAAATGATTATGCAAAAAATGCTGCACTGAAATTATCAATGCTATTTTTTTTTTTTAAATCGGGTGCTGCGCTTGTTCCACTTTTGCAGACAGGGGTCTTTGATAAATAAGACACACAAGCAACTGTATAAAATGACAGTGCAGTTTTCTTATAGGGAATACAGTATATAAGGCTGCGTCCCCGCTAGCGCTGAGCAGGCGGCACTTGCCGAGTTCACTTTGTGCAAAGTGAATTCTCACGTCCCCGCTCATCAAAAAAAGTGTTCGAAGCGCGCTCAATAGGCCCCCCCATGCAAACCCCACGCGTGCGCAAAATTCACAGGACACCCGCGTCATGCTTGGAGAGTTGGTGATGTCACCACTTCCGTGCTGGGCAGCCTAATGCGTACAGGACAGTTTAACCGTACCCTCCAATGGTACCTATTTATCAGGCAATGTACCTGTTCTATGTCTTGTACCTATTCAATTCAGCGGTACCGATTGTACCTACGTCTGCCTGCTAGGAGATTGATGATATTGCTAATGATCAGCTGGTTAGGCACATTTAATACCACTTATATTGTGCGTATATACAAAGGAATCCATAAATACACATATTGTATTGATTATATATCTGCATATATAAG
This sequence comes from Ascaphus truei, assembly GCF_040206685.1. Classification (NCBI taxonomy): domain Eukaryota; kingdom Metazoa; phylum Chordata; class Amphibia; order Anura; family Ascaphidae; genus Ascaphus; species Ascaphus truei. The sequence continues at coordinate 202,238,112 of NC_134484.1, read as the reverse complement.
GACACTTGCCTTGAAGCTCCTCTATCCCACATTGACATAGTGTAGCAAATAAAGTGCACCTATTGTTATACTGTATGTCAAATGTTAGAGGGTCTGTTTAACCAACATACCGTGTCAAAAAAAGCAAGAAGAGATAACACGCTTAAATAAGGGAGGATCCCATTACATAAGAGGAGTTGCTGATTGTGATCTGTATGAGTCGGATCTGTGATAACTTCCTGCTTTCTTCCTCCCTATAACCCAGAGCTCCGCCTTCTCCAACAGAGATATGGTCCTGCCTCCCTGTGTTTGCTGTATCACACTAGGACAGCATACACCGTGCAGGCAACACACCCACACTCTCCCTGTCACCGCTCCACACAGAGGTAGGTACACACTGGTTCGGGTGTACTCGGTGCTTTGTACATTTGCAAACAGAGTTTACAATTCTACACTTTGTTTACTGCATGCACATCTGTCAGGGAATTATTATTTTGTATTTTACACACCCAGTAATAGACCCACATTAATAAGTGGAATAATCGTTTTTTTGTGTGTTAGCCTTAAATATAGCACATTTATCATCAGGGGATAAACAGCTTTGTTGCATATTGGATTCTTGTACATTCAAACATTTACTTTCTGCAACTTTGCCAGGTATTTAATAGTATAAAATATATCGTTTTGAAGTGAGAAGATGCTAATAGTTTAGAAGATTGTCGAATGTGTTTTTTATTTGAATATACAGTATAGACATTATGTGTATCTTGCACAGGTAAATTATGTCTGAATGCTCCCAATTGAATTTTTATCCCTTCGGTCTAATGTTCTAGGAATTGCTTATTTTAATAGAGAATGTATTTTAGATGCAATAACCAAGTTGTACATGAAGTACAGTACTTTTCCTTAAATATATAATATAATACAGAATCTTGATTACATTTGCCATAATTTTAAAACCTATTCATTTATTCAATACTAAATACTACATTTTTAAGGTCCAGTGATGCCACCTTATTCAGTGAATCTGTGGTTTGTATTGAATTGTAAACTTGGCTCTTGTGTGACTTCCATTATTCTTGAACAAAAGGTTGTTTTATATTTAATTAAGTTTTAAGGTTGAGACATTCCCACAGAGTAATCAAAGTATGAACTGTATCGTGCCCAAATCGGTGATATCGGACATTGACTTTAATGACAGATATAGCTGATTTGGGTACAAAAACAGCGACTCACGCTTTAACTCCAGGGCATTGTTTTTTATGATCTTCAACATGTTTGAACACTATCTGCATCATTTTGCTCATGATGTGCAAATGTAACACTCACGCTTGCTTTTCAATATATGCACTGCACCTCTATTTGGTTTGCATGTGCTGGCTATCAGCAGTTTCCTGCAACTGTATTGTATTGTATGTCTTTATTTATATAGCGCCATTAATGTACTTAGCGCTTCACAACTTACAGTATAATGTTGCCTGGCACAAATAGCATCAAGTATATGAACAGCTTGAGATGTTGCACAATCCTGTTTCTCTCTGTCCTACACTTTCATTTGCATGAGTTGAGGCCATTTTACTGGATGTAAAAAAGTCAGCCTTCCAGCCTTTTAATAAAATGTAAATGTACAGTAGGGCACATGATTGGTAGAGCTAAACAGTTTACTGGAAAAACAAAGTTTATCCATGTGATAATATGAAAATCTAATGCCTGTCACCGTTTAAATTTTGCAAGGAAATGTCTAATTCATTAGTAAACTGTTGTGCATATAGTATGGCTTCTACATATCTTTCTCCATGTTACTGGTGTTCTAACGGGACAGAAGCACTTGTTGGTATGCATGTTGCATTACAGGTCATTAATATCAGGGAAGCACTTGCCCACAGTCCTTTTATCTTTTTGTACATTGTTCCCACTAATTTCCCCATCTCCTTTATTGATTAACCTGGAATATTGCAGGCAGCATAACATAATCATTGAGCTTCGTCATAGCCCCAAGAGACCCCTGTGCTGTCTTAAATCCTCGTTTTTCTCATGTTGTAAAGCGGGATTACGTTTTTTTGGTGTTTATTTTGACAAATCAGTTTATTTATTTTATTTAAAAAAAAAATCTGTGTTCATCATTAACAATGGGGGGGGGGGGGGAATAAAACCATTGACTCACATTTTGGTGTTTATCGTTGAACTTATTTTTTTGTGCTACCCATGTGTAACCATTGTCTCCTACCGGGCTTTGCTGCTACAAGAGGAGGAACACCTAAAAAAAAAAAATAACACCAAATTCCCTGTTTTTTCAGCTTTAACCGGAAACACGATGATCAATCGGAACCCCTAGTTGTAGAAAAGGCTCTGCCTCCAATATATTTTGCACCCTATTTATTTTTTTTACTTGTTGGTTCTTTGAACTCATATGCTTCAATAGAAAACAAGTATGAAACCCTGCACAAAGCTTAAAAACATGGCTGAACAATAGATATTTTCTTTAAACATTATACATAAAATAAAGTTTTACCAGGAATTAATACATTGAACGTTGCCTCTCGTTTTCAAGTATGTCCTGGGCACAGAGTTATGGAGACAATACATGGTTACATTACATGTGCAGGATTCTACATTCAATTTACAGGCATTTCACAGACAATTAGAGGTAATATGATTAGGGGTGTATGTAACCATTAGACAAGATTAAAATGTGAGACAGTTGAAGTCTTGAAATAACTTGTACTCGAGGTGGCTTTGAGAGTCTCCGGTAGATTGTTCCAGTCATGGGGTGCACGGTAAGCGGGGCGACCGGATTCCATGTTGAACCTTGGGACCGTGAACAGTCTTTTGGAGTCAGATCTCAGGTGATGCGTTCTGCGTGTGGTAGGGATGAGGAACTTGTTCAGATAGGTGGGTAGCTAATCCCGTAAAGTATTTGATGGCAGGACAGGAAAAATCTACTTTGAATCTGGACTCAAGGGATAGCCAATCTATTTCTTGGAGCATTTCGCAGTGGTGTGTTGTAATTACATTGTAGTACAAAGCAGCATATTGAGTGTCTTGTTTGGACTGTTGTACCATATACCAGGGGTGCACAAACTTCCTTCGCTGCGCCCCCCTGCCTCCTCTCCCCCTTATCGTTAATGCAGCGTCAAATGACGCCGTGGGGTCAAGTCACATGAATGACGCTATGTTCCCATGGCGACGCGTGGCCCTAAGCCGGCTCAATTCAAGTGAGTTACAGAAGCCTCGCGCTAAAAAGCACGTGGCCTCTGTAACTGCCCCTCCCACCCCCCAAAAAAAAAATCTCCCGCACCCCTGCCATATACTATGTCTCTATAGTCTATGATTGGCATTTAAATCTGCTGTGCGATGCGTTTTTGGACCTGCTGGCATAGGGAGGATTTGTTCCTATAAAGTATACCTAGTTTAGATGTCGGAGTATCAATATGCAGCCCAAATGTTAAGTGGGAGTCAAGCGGTATTTCTCAGATACTTAAAACTAGTGACCGGGGCTGGAATGTTGTTAGATTTGATTCTGATCTGCAGCTCCTGTTAGAAGCTTTAGGAATGTAGCCCTGTTTCCATATGCTATCGATACAGTTTTGTCTGTATTTAAAAACGGTTTGTTTTGGGAAATCCAGTATTTTAAGTCTTGAGTAATCAGATTTGAAGTACGTGTCCAAGGTCGGTGAGGGTTGGGCTGTGTGCATATAAGATTGTTATCCGCATCCATGTGCATTGAAGCTCCCTTACAAATTGTACTGTAGATGGATCATTAATGAAGACTGAATAGAGTAGGGGCCCCAGAACAGAGGACACTGTAGTTGATATCCAAGGTGTTAGCGTTAGAGCCTGAGTGACACATTTAGATATTCATGTTGCCTGTATTTGTAGTAATATTATAGAGTGGGGGGCGCGAGACTCGCTGCGGGGGGGGCGCGAGACTCGCTGCGGGGGGGCGCGGGGTTTACAGAGGCCCCCGCACGATTCCCGAATACATTTAAATTAATGCTGGGGGAGCTACAAGGCCTCTGTAAACTTCTACTTACCTTGTTTCAGACGCTCCTGGCCACGCGTTGCCATGGCAATGCGGCATCAAATGACGCAAACCTGTTGGTATATTCTATAGCTGCCAATTGATCAACTGTACATAGAGGTGGGCTTTTTGGACAAAATCACATTTTAATGGAACAATTTGTACTTCAAATTCCAATGTGAGATGCACTTGGACTTTGCGAGACTGTTGGTGCTAAGAAATGAATACGTGTATACCAATGGTAGCCCAGAGCAAATATGGGGAGAGTGTCTTGACCCAGGGGACGACCCTCATCCCTATTAGTTGTGTTTTGTGGTATATCATTTAAATTAGTTGTTTATAGTTTATTTGGTAGGGTTTATATAGACCTATTAGAAGTTTTAGGGTAACTTACCTGTTTGGGTGTAAGGATGTGATAGGTTAGTCCTGGTTTAACAGGATTCTAAGTGCTGTGACTAGTTAGTTGGGAGTTAGCCGCATGGTCAGTTGGAAACCCTTAGGTGACAGTTGGCCACTTTCAAATAAAGCATTGCTGTAAAGAAAGTTAGGTATGTATGGTGCAGAGGATACCTTGCCAGTGGTATTGGTTCATGTTAAGAGTAATTTTGGGGCTCCTGCCAGACATGGAGGAGTTTTGGGGAAAGGTGACATGTGGGAAGCTGTGAGGCGGCGGTGTTTGGGCTGCTAACCCCTGAATTGATGTGAGTCTTGACTGTTAGGCGTAGATACGTTGGAATGTGTTTTGTTCCGGGTGTGTCATTGAGGGTCATGCATGAGCCTAACTCAATGTGAGCGACAGGCCTGCAGATATAACAGGTTTTTTTTTACTTTACTTGTGACTGTGATGACCTTGTTGTATGTGGAAAACCAAGGCTCCTGCATCAGTTAAAATGTCACAGGCTTGTGAGTCTCTGCCGAGTTTCAGTGACGGTTTAACTGTCGCAGTCACAGTTTAACTACCGGCAAGGCCTTCTTGCCGCAGGGTACTTTAACAGAAAGAGACAACACCCTGAGCTTCGTCTTCTGCAAACTCTGACTTGCTTACTGGTGAGACATAATAATTGGTGTAATTTTTAAAGCTTGGTATAGTTGCCAATTATCACTGACAGTTATCTGCTGTGATATGTTACATACATTATAAACCTTTCCACCTTACAGACTGTCCCAGGAGACCAGGTTATTTACACCTTTTTACTAGGATCATTCATTGAGCAAAACAAGGTAATGAAATAAATTGTAATTTATTCGGCATAAATTCGCTTATACACAATATACATTTATGGGGGAACCGACAACTCCGGACCCCAACCTCCTAGGCACATTCTGTCAACGGTTCCTCCGCAACCCCCAACCCCCCTTGAAACTCATACCCTAGCAATCCCTGTTTGATTGCATGCCCAGAAAGGGGAAAACACAAAAAATACTTTACATGTAAAAAATACTTTTATTTTATTACATTGGCATGGTACAATGTTACCAGGCCCAAGAGCTAACTCTCTTGGACCCTTCGGGCCATTCTATACTGCCGGGGCGTGCTACGCCGTGCGCGGGCGCGGCAGTTATAGATGGCTGAGGTCAGCCAGCCCTTCTATACAAGGGCCGCGCGCACGGTAGGGAGCGGGGAGCCAGCAGCGAAGACGGGGGAAAGATGATTTTGTGCCGCTACCGGCGCTCGTGTGTGTGTGTGTGTGTGTGTGTGTGTGTGTGTGTGTGTGTGTGTGTGTGTGTGTGTGTCAATGATTGCACAAATAAAATTAATAAATATTTTTTTAACTTTTTTTTTTTTCTTTAAAAAAATCTTATTTGTGACTTTCTTCACTCACACAACCCATGCACACACATATATACTCTCACACACACATACACACATACACATACAGTACCTGCAGCTCCCGGCTCTATAACAGGGAAAAGCATGCGGCACATGCATGCGCGTTCGCATAGGCACGCACGGCCGCATGCAGTATAGAACGGGCCTTATACATGGATCAGAGGTAACCAAAACAGGCTTAACCTTTATTTGAGAGCCTGGTTACCTCCTACTGTCACACAGACATACCACATTTACTGATATTATTTTATAATGTATCCCAATGACGTCACCAACAAAGGCTTTTCAAACTGTTATCATATAGTGTTTAAACGTCAGATATAATTAATATTGAGGTGTGCTGATGAACATGGACTGTGTTTACAAAACCGTTTAGGGAATTGCAGTATAATACAATAAGTGCAGAAAATAGAAAATGCTTACCCCAGAGAGCTTACAATTTAAGGAGGGTTAGCCCCTCTTTAAAAAGAGGCTATAATTAACCATCATGTGGTGCTTGTGAGCTGTGACTACTCTATCCTACAATGTTGATTTTGTATATCTGGCAGTGGAACTGCATTAAAGTAGTTCCGCCTCGTCTGTAGAAACTCTACGATTACACATTGGGACAGAGCTATCTGGGTGTACTTTTAGTGGTCTTACACTTTTCAGTGCCGGATGGACTACGCAGCCCCTTCTGGCGGTTTCACATAACGGAGGAGTCCTCAGCTGAACAGATCTCGTTCAGTGCTCCATAAGAGCGCAAAAGTGTTCTCCCCTAGAAAATGAACAAATGGCCCCTGGATGATTTAACCAAACCGTTTTTCTGATGTAGTCTACATAGAAAAAAACAGCTCTGTTCTGACAGGAGAAATAGAGAGAGTGAGCATGAACAGATAAATAAGGTTTCACATCTGCTTTAAAGGACATTGAACTGAGCTCACTTTCAAAGTAGGTAATGTTAGTGGGAACTGAAGCTTTAAAACACAGAACTAGTGATACTCTGGGTTTACAATAAAACAAAATACTATAAATCCATCCTGTATAAGCCCTCATTGTCTCTAATGCTGTCCCTGTATATAACAAGAAGAGACAAAGGATACAGACAGGATAGGGGCAGTCACCGTGCTGGGGGAGTGATGAGTGTGCATATATTTGGCACTCCATCATTGTTAAAGAATAAACTGAACACACTGACAAAAAAAATGTGCAGGGGGTAAAGTTGTCTGCTTTTATTCAAACACAGTTTTATATACTGGGTTAAAACAGTGACACACAACTTGTGTAGTACAAAGATTAACTCATAACTGCATATGCATGTCTTGCACAGGTTACCAAAACCTACATTGTACTGTACTTCTCATTGTCACATGTCAAAAAGGATTCTGGGTAATATAGAAATGGGGAAACTCTTTTCTCTCAAAAGTTGTCACCCATAAAGGTGCGTGCAACGGGGAGAACATCTGTCCTAAGGGTCCTCTGGAAATCTGCCACAATTTCCCCAGCAAAAAGCACCCCTCAGCAGAAGTCCAATTTGGTCAGTAAAATCATATTAATTTTAATTTCGAAAACCTGTCAATTTTGTTCTGTAGAGGCCATTCCAATTGGTCTTCTGTTGAAGAGAATGTGTTTCTTGTGTGGTGCTGGTGAAACCGTGATGAGTAAGGAGTCTGGGTAATTCAAGTGAGCACATCTAAGAGGTGAGGATTAGGGAGAATTACTTATTCCTCATATTTGTGTGACACGATTTACTTATTTTAGAATATATTTAGTGTTGTCTAAACGTCATTGCTTGGCAATTATTTTCTCAATTATGGTTATCTCTTCCCTTGCTCTAGCAAGGATTTGTTTTATATGTTTTATTACGCCCCTTTCAGCACCTTGTCAGTCATTAGACAGTAGCAAGAGCGTCCCGCCCATCCCTGCCTTGGCCATTTTTTGTTACTATAGTACATGGAGTTTGTCATTTTTAGCCTCCTATCTATTTAAACAAGGCACTTTCCCCAGCTGCGAAACACAATGCCCTATTGCCGTACCAGTTACTGTACGACATGGCTGTCACGAGAGACCAGGTACTTTTTACACCATTTATATATTACTAGGATCATTCATTAGGCAAAACAAGATAGTAAAAACAAACTGTAATTTTATTTGGTAAACCCACGTACAACAAGAGATACACAAGAAACAGTTAAAAATACACTTACGGAGGGTCTGTGGGGGGGGGGGGGGAATTTAGGCTTTCCTATGTGCAGTGCGCCCGCTTGGATAGCTTACCCTGACCGGGATATACACCTGGTTCTCTTAGTCCTCTTTTCGGCTTCTGTTCCCAGCCGCGACCGCTGCATTCTAAAATGAGAACTTGGTCCTTGTGTCTGACTTTTCAGGCTTCAAAACAAAGCCGGTTGCTCTGTTATTTCGAACAGAGCAACTTTGAAAAGCCCGCCCTAGCTTCATCGACTTAAGTCATTGGTTGCGCACACTATCTCTCCTGGTCAGCACCTTACATACACTCCGCTGGGCTTTCCCCAGAACGGAGGGGGGTGGAGCAGCCAATCGGAGCATGGGAATCCCTCCCCACCAGCTAATAGAAAGAGGGTCTCGTCCCTTGGCTGACGTCAGAGGAGTAGGCATGTCAAGCAGGCTCGGAAAGCCGGGTGAATGGGAAATATGATTTTAGCCAAGGGAAGAAGACTCTATGGCTGTATCCCATTGGCTAACTCATTGCCACCTGCGGGGCCAGCTCCACCAAGTCTGGCAACTACAAAAGGTGTCCCCATGGCGTGCCCTTGTAGTCCGGACCTGGCAATGCACCCTTCCTCGCCCACCAAACTTTTTCACACCTCTTGACATCCTCTCCTCTTTCAACTACGGACTCTATGCAGACTTGCTGACACCTTAAGCAGATGCCCTGGCGGACTGCATAGAGCCTTATAATAAATGTATCAAACATTTGGAAAACATATTTTTATATATGGGGGATCTTGGAGACTCATGACTGTAAGGGACTTAGGAGTCTGGGAGACGCTTGACTGCCCCGGTGTAAATCTACTCACGTACTAGCAAATCATGCCTGCTCACCGGGTAGAATGAAGGTAGCTCTGGCCCCCGAACTCCTGCAAACAAAAGAATTGCATTTCTACCCAAATATCCCACCTAAAACTTACACACAGCAAATTTCATGAGTGTGGGGTAAAGGGAACATGGAAAGTGGAAAAGCAGGGGTCACTTTAACTTTGCATGTAAAGATACCTGGCCCCTGGCTTATACTGTTGTGCTAGCTAGCTGCCAGGGACCCATGGGCAACCAGAGGGCTTAACCTTTATTATGAAGCCTGGTTACCCTTGCCCGTCACTGGCAACATTTCTACTTTTCTAGAGGATAAGTGTTTAGCTTTATTTATTTTTTAATTTTATTTTTTATGGAAGTGAATGGCTCTCCCTTCCATTTCTGTCAGCCAGGGTGCAACAGTGGCCATATGATTTCCGCTGAAGCGATCGCATGACTGCAAATTCCCTCTGGTGCCTCCGGATCTCCAGCACTGTTAAAGTTAAGCTCTGATACTGGCAATAGCAGAGCGATCACAGGATGATGCAGGTTAAGAAATACAGACTGTAGGGGTGTGTCTTGGGTCGCCTCCTGTTGATCGCTTGTCTTGCACCTATGTTTCAATAACGCTTTCTACCTTTTTAGCCAACATCTTGAAGCAGATCCATGTATATGCCTTGTACGGCACACCCGTGAGCACGTGACATGGGTTAATACACGGCTCTAAGTCTGGTTCACTTTTTTTACTTTCTGCGAAGGTCCCTTAAATGAACAATATCTCACCTCAATCTGTCCCAAACAGCACATTAGTGAGCACATGACTTAGATGTTCAACCAGGGTTAATACACACGACTACTCTAGCCAACTCACCTTTCTTCTCCGCAAGGTGCTTTCAATGAGTCCATATTAACCCCTTACGCAATTGCAATCATATCTATCCGCTACCACCATCCGAGAAGTATGCAAAATATAGCATTAATATATATTTGCCAGGGTCTCGGGTCCCTATTTATTATAGAAAAACTACTGTATGCATGTAACGCACAATCTGTTGTAGTAAAATGTGTCAGAAAATGTAAATATTCTACAAAGCGTGCAACAGTTAATTCAGAGTCCCAAAGCATTACTTATTAAAGCATTGAGGTGTGTGTGTGTAACCACTCTAAAAAACCTCCTGCTAATTATTATCTTGGGACTCTGGCTATGCTGTATGCACTGTGGGACTCTCACATGCTGATTTCAACGGACTACTACATCTATCAGCTACAGCTACACCAACACTCTAAGGATTCTCTACATCTTTCTTTAGCTGAGTATCACATGCTTGTCATTATGTCCCTACAGTGATATATATTATATTTTTTATTTTTGTGCACAGACTTTAAAAACAAAATTGGCATTTTGGTTAGTCTGTATGCGGTGCATGTTTTTTTTTTTTTTTTTTTTTTTTTTTTACACCCTTATGTTAACCCTTTTTTCATCTCCCCCGCAGATTATTATTTTTTATGTGTGTGGATAAGCTTATTTAGTTTTAGTGTTATTTTGATTTTGGTAATAGCATTATTAGGGACTGTGTTTATCTTGGACGGGTAAAGTTTATTTCGTTTGCTTTGCTTAGGATAGCCTTCTGTGGGTTTATCATTTAATTTACTTGGTCAGCTAGGGGTATTTTCTTTCCCCGCTTTCTTTATAATATTTCTTGGTGTTTGCAAACTATATACTAGCCATCTGCAGCTAATAGCCAGTTCCCTTGTTTTCTATTTTGGAGGTCTTTTCAGTGTGTTCTCTCGTATGTTTTTTTTAAATTGTTTGTGTATCTAATGGGTTAAATGAAAATTAATTCTTTGATTACTTTCATACATCATGTGTATTTGCGGTTATTTTTTAGTGCTTTTAATAAGGATTCTGTTTTCTTTTGTGTGTGTGTGTGTGTGTGTGTGTCTGTCCACAGCATACTCAATAGAAAAGGATTATTTAATCTCAATAAATCATCAGGCAATCGCCAAAACTCCAGAGTGACGTACGTTTCAGACCACAAGGTCTTTTCTCAAACTCTGTGAAACGTACATCGCTCTGGAGTTTTGGTGATTGCCTGATAATTTATTGAGATTAAATAATCCCTTTTCTATTGAGTATGCTGCGGACTTCGTGTTTTTGTGTATCTATTAGACTTGTTGGTGTTCACTGTCTGTCTACCTGGATTTCTGATGAGTATATATTATTTATTCTTTTTGGTCTGTGACTGTGTGTGTGTATTATACACACATACAGTATACAATTAATTTGTGTTCTTCATGGGTAAATTACATGGTATATTGTATTAAAGCAAGTGAAAATATTAGATCCTGGCAATTTAACATACTCATGTTAAAGTAATAATATTACCTTTACCTGTCAAAATTGGCCACACCGAAGCCTGAAGGTTGTGGTTTCCAAGTGTATTGGAATGTTTGGTTTTGGCATGAGATATATATCTATATCCCTTTTTTTTTAATTTATTTTTTTAAAGCTTTTTTTTTTAAAAAAGCTTTTCTTTTTATTATTGATATACATACTGTGATACAATCACAGTCTCTAGGTCCTGGAATAGGGCAGCTATGGGTCTTTCCAGCATACAGAGAGTTAATTTCCCCTAGAGTAGCTAGTTCAGATACAGATAATCATGATTAACTGCTGAATGAAGTAGGAAGTGTTTTAAGGCCGACACAGAAAGCTGCCATTTGAGAGACTGCTGTTCTCAGAGAAGGGGAACAGAGAACAGTTCTCCCCAGCTGTGGATGCTGGCACCGTCCCCTAGACCCGGTCGACTGTGGTCGCGGAGTCTGCTGCCACTGCCTGGGTCTTAATCCCAGGAAGAGGAAGGAAGGACACGAGACTGTGCTGAAGTGGGGATGTCCTGGCCTTAACATTGGACTTAGAAGGGAGATTCTCTGAGCTCTCATTGGGCAGAGCTCTCCTAGGAAGTAAGGACATGGGACCGCGCTGAAGCGGGGACATCTGCTCCGTAACCTAGGAATAACAGATAAGAGAAACACTGTATTGCTGTGTGCAGAGACTGTATATGTTTTGCTATAATAGTACCATGTTTGGGGTGGTACCCATCTTAGCTGTCCATCCAGTTAGTAACAGCTGAAACTGCATGTATAGTTAATCTCAGAGGAGTAGGCGTTTATTTTAAGATTTGTTTTGACCTTAAAAGGACAGTGGGCCTGTTTAGTGTAGTATTTAGCCCTGTAAATAAATCCCATATAGAGAAATACTATTTCCTGCCTTAATCTGGGACATAAAATCCTACGCTGTGACGGAGACATCAGTACATACATTCATACCACGGGGTGATATGTAATAACTTGTACCTTTGTGTCACATGCTGAGTGCAAATTAAACTCCATCCAATGTGAAGGCTGCACAGGATGTGAAGTCTGTGTGATTTGATAATGCACGATCCATATTCTGACAGAGTAGTATGTAAAAAGATAACCTACAGATGTAGCTAACTTCATTGCGCCAGTGTTGTGGCAACAGCTTTGACACACACCGTCGCGTTAACTGGTAGCCAATGTTGTTGCACATCTGTAGTATCGCTATACAAGGAAAACGGTTACCTTGTGTAACGTGTGCTCGCCACAAACAGGACGGGACCACAAGGCCGAGGTGGGGATTAGGAGCCAAGAGGCCACGTCAGGTGTGCAGGTTCGTTGTCGTGTAGCCGGGTCAGGGTTATGAGAAGTAGGGTAGTAGGTATACTCGTCGTGGTCGAGGGTAGGATACTGGAGGTTAGTAGATGTCAGTTAGCCGAGGTTGAGGGTAGTAGAAGGTAGAGTAGTAGATATCAAGGCAGGAGAAGGTACAACAGTGTGCTTGCAACCTGCACAACGTCACAAGTAACAAACTGTTATGCTCAGCCAAATGCAAATGCTGATCTTATAAAGGATGAACAGCCAAGGAAGGGTGTACTCGGCGGCTCACTGGTGGATTAATCGGCGGCTCACTGGTGGATTAATCGGCGGCTCACTGGTGGATTAATCGGCGGCTCATGGGAGGGGTGCTCGGCTGCTCATGGGAGGGGTGCTTGGCAGCTCACGGGGGGAGGGAGAGGGTGTGCTCGGCGGGCGGTGCTCGGCTCGGGTGTTTGGAGGCTGTGTGTGTGTTCCTCCTGCTGATGGAAGCTGCAAAATTCAGTGGCAGTGAATGTTGCTGATGGCCTCTTCTGCCAGCAGTGAGGTCACTTCCGTCACCGCTGACTTCCGTTCCCATCAACTCCATTCACTGCCACTGAATTTTGCTCATGTGGTAAGTGCCGCTAAAGAAGTTTCACTTCAAAAAAGTAATTTGTATTGGTCAAAATCCCAGAAAAACAGGACGTTGCCTGTCAGTTAGCGATTTCGCCGCAAGCCAATTTCTAACCCTTCAGAAGTTTTTACATTATTAGTTTTATCAAATATTTTTAGTAAACAGCAACAATTACTGTAGGAAACAAATGTTTTTTTTTATTCCAAATAAGAAAAAAATATTGACAGTGCACTTTAAATTCAATAAAACCGGGGCCTATTTTAATTTGTTTTAGGTGGAGGAAATGTACTGTAACAATTAAAACATTCATTTTAGATTCTTTAGCAAGTGGAATACTACAAGCTGTTTTTTTAATGCAAAGAGCAATGTGGAAAGGATGTGCCTGCTTGGTATATAAGTAAGTGTTTGGAAATACATGTCTGAGCATAATTTCAACTGGAAGAGCACAAAAGTAATATTACAGTAGCGGATATGTTTATAGGTTAATGAAACAAGAAATAACAGCATCCCTTAGTGCAGGTATATTCTTGTTTAGTCACTTTTAACACACTGTAGGTTTATTTGTCAAGATAACTGGTTACTTTTCTGCGCACCTGCAAAATGTCATTTTATCATCAGGAGGGCTCCACGTTTAACCCAAATGACTCGGTTTGTAACTCTATATACAGCGGGGGGGTGCAACTCCAGTTCTCAAGGGCCACCAACAGGTAAGATTTTCAGGATTTTCATTGACTAAGCCACTGATTGAACCACCTGTGCTGAAGCAGGGATTTCCAGAGAACCTAAACTGTTGATGGCCCTTGAGGACTGGAGTTGGCTACCCCTTGCATACATATTGTTGACAAATAACTTCAGTAGTTTAGCTTGTGCTAACCACGTCTCATTCAGCATCCTAACCCTTTCACACCCAGAGGCCCCTGGAACATATTATAAAGAAGCGTTTGGATCACCTAGTGAGTTCGTAAAAACGCTGAAGTCATGAGAAAAGCAATTTTATTTATTTTTTAAAATGCATCTTCTAGATACAGCTCAACCCCGTTTATAGCGCGATCCGCTACAACGTAGATCTGCTTATAACGCGGTTTGAGCATGGCACCTTTTTTCATTTTGGCAAACTTGAATAACGCAATACGGGTACCTTCTGTGAGATGGTTGGTAGAGGGTTCACTAATAGCTAGCTCACACATCTCAGAATAATGCACACAGTCTTATCTTGGTTATTAACAGCATTGAAAATGCAAAGACACAAGACGTGCAATGGGAAGAGGAGACAGCATTTTTGCTAATTTGGACTCCAAAGAGCTCTGCAGAGACACTGGCTAATTTTCAAAAGGCACAAACTCATTTTATAATGTACAGAGAGTCACACTTTCACATACTTGTAAGGGATGATATCAAAGGTGGCAAATAAGCACTTTTATACCAATAAGCACCCCTCTATACAGTCAAAATACTGTACTAGCAATGCATTTATTTGTGACAAGGTTTGGGGACTTTAAAAAGGCACAATAATTTACAAAGAAAAATAATGTACTTTTACAAAAAACATGTAGCACAGACATCCCCTCCCTCCGCCGGGAGGAGGAGAGAGGGGAGCTGGTTCCGGGCCGAGGGACACACAGAGACAGCTGACCTCCCGGCTTCTCCAGACTTTGTGAGATCCTCCCCCCACTCCCGTCCCCCCCCCCCCTCCCTCTCGCAGACTCACCAGCTTCTCCTGCACTGCATACAGATGAGCTGCTGCTCCGGGTAAAGTCCTGCGTGGGATGCCGCTACAACGCAGGGTTCTGGGAGAGTTATCCCAGCTCTCCAGCAGACGCGGAACCCCTGATCGTGGCGGCCATTGTTTTTTTTCTCGCGATCATGGTTATAACGCGGTCTCATTCTTAGGCCCCCCGAGCACTGCGTTATAACGAGGTTCAGCTGTATTATATTTATATGAAACTGAGCTTTTGTGCTTAATGCATGTCGAACGCTTCTTAACTCGTGTTTTTTCTCATGTAAAACTGTGACAGTAGGGGTAAATGTGACTGCTTTTTAATAGAGGTTAAGCCTGCCATTTATCCCTACCTGTCAGTAATACATGTACTGTATCTGTATTATGTTTGTGTATAATATACCTGTATTGTAAGCCTGGTTCCAGCACTTAAGGAACAAGGGTATTAGTTATGTTCAGCTGGACTGGTGCAAAGTGGTCTGTGATCTTTCCAAGTAACTCTTTGCATGTACAGTAACTTTGTTGCATTTCCATCCACCAATCAGGGGCTGGGTCATATTTCAAACACCTGGGGGGGAGGGAGACCTCTAGCTAGCTCAGATCAGCTTCAGCTATGAATTCAGGGTTCTTTAGCTGAGGCAGCTGGAAAGAGGCTGTGAGTAACTGAGAGAAGCAGCAGAGGACCCTGCAGGAAGAAATAACAGAGAAAATCTCTTTAGGGAGGTCCCTGAACCCACATTTATAGGGTAACCCCAGTTTCCGTGTGTGTTGATTTACTGTAAATAGTTGTGGATATTTTTCCAATAAATTAATTTGGTAAACTTGTGTTTCTGTCTGGCAAATTGGTCCCTGGTGGGATAGTCCTGGTCTCCGTGACAAAGACCATAACTATAACGGCCCTCAGTGATAACATACAAATGAGGCATTAGCATAACATTAGTGCATTAGCATAACATTAGTGCAAATGAGGCACTAGCATAACATTAGTGTAAGGTCCGTTAAGCTTAACACAGGGCTTAACGTTGCATTTCTTAGGTCATGCCTAAACTTGCCATTTCTCGCATCCAGACCATGAAATGGCGCTTTTGCAGTGCTCAATGGGTGTAATGCCACAGTTGGAAACAATTTTTAAATATATATTATCCTCCTTTCTCTTCCTTCAGCAAAAGAACTGTCAGGGTCTGAATGGGAGTAAAGCCAAGTCTGACATAATGTCACTGTAAGAGACCAGTGCAGAGGTATACTCAGAGACCGTTTTGGGGGAAATTAAACATGGCTTTATTCCGCCTGTCACTTTAAACAGCAGTTTAAGGCAATATACATATATACAAAGAAATAAACACCTATCTCTTTTGTAAGGGCTAACTTACTTCCCCTGTCCCTATCTGCAGGATTGGGGGGGAAAGCCCCTTGCCAACCTATCCTCTTAAGTCTAAAGAGGTACTTCAAAGCAAGTGGCTCTTCAGGTCAGTCTCTGGGTCATGAGTGGTGTCCATTGAGGGGCCAGTCTCTGGCAGGTTCCTGAGTTGGCTGCACCCTGGAAGAGGTCTGGTCCCCTGGTGTCCCTCCTGTGTGATCAAGACTTGTCTGTCAGGACAGTTGTGACTGTGCTAAGGAGTCTCTGGGTCTGTTTTCAGCATGAGGTTTTTACCCTTATCTGATTACCCAGGTGGATCTGGTTGACTAGCTACAATTAACTAGCGCTCTGCTGGATTTCTCAGACCACTAAAGGCTTTTATTTAAACAGGGCTAAGTCCCTGTTACAGTAACGTTATTGGAAGATCATGCAGAGTTATGCTACACTAACGTGACATTAAGCCTATGTTAATGATTGTCTTTGCATAAAATTAGCTTTAAGAATACCATGCAAAGCCAAGGATCATACAGTAATGTCCACTCCAGTTTGTCTCGTTATGAGCCAGTGCTTAACAAGGCTTAAAGTCACACATAAAATTCCACTTGAATAATATGGACAACATCTGATGAAAGCACGAATTACCAAACATACTTAATAAAAGATTTGAAACTTCATTTTTAGAGAGGGGTTCATAATGAAGGCGTTTTTTACATTGGAGCCAATTCATTCTGATATTTATATGAACATTGCCTCCAAAATACACTCCCAGTTATATTCCAGTGCTGTCCAACCATCTGAGTCTCTGGTTGGACAGCTTAATGTTCAGATTTGTGCTATGTCATATGCTACAATTAAGTGCACAAGTCGTAAGTGATTTGGAAATTGGCAACAAACTATTTTCTGCTGTACTGTATTATTGTATTGTATATAGTGTGTGGAAATGTAAACTGTAGTTTCTATAGAAATGTTACAAATGAAAGCCTATTTAATGAATTACTTTACGTTACAGGTTTGGAACGATGGATTGCCTCAGTGCAGCAAACAGCAGCTTTGCGCTTGATCTCTTCAAAACGTTGAATGAAAATGATAACAAATGTAATTTGTTCTTCTCTCCATTGAGCATCTCATCTGCTCTTGCTATGGTCTATCTGGGAGCGAAGGGTAACACTGCGGCCCAGATGTCAAAAGTACGTTCTCAAGCAGCAGTTTGCGCTAATCGACTATTTATTGTGCATTGTAGTTTTTCTTGCTGTAATTGAAACATTAAGGCGCACATACATCAAATGCTGGTACAGGTTATCCCACCCGTCCTGGAGTCAACGACCATTGATATGAATGGGAGCTAATGCCAGAAAGGGTGCAACATCCCGTACCAGTACTTAATGTATGTGCCCCTAAGTGTCCATGAGGCTAAAATCGAGCTCTCCAATAGTCCAGTGCAGTCTAAAGATTAAAGGGAATGATCAGGAGGCAAGATGCTAAGATTATAGAAGTTAAACTCATATAGAAATCTGGGGATTTTAATGTATAGTTGTGTTATTTAGTCATGATATTCTTAATAAATTAGGAGATAACTTTAGGTTGTTCAAAAAGATATTTTGATACAAATGAAAAATTACTGATCTAAGAATATTTACTTAAGTATAATTGACCTCTTCAAATCCCTATTGGGTAAATACAAGTGTGTGTTTTTTTTTTGTTTTTGTTTTTTTTTAAATTATTATTATTCCAGTGGATTTGCTTCCTAAGGCTGCGGTCCCAGTGCCTTCTACAGGCGTGCGCTGTGCGTACAAGCACCGTCCCTCAATGGGGCTGAGCCCAGTACGCACCGCCGCGCGGAAGGTGCAGCTGCGCCATACTACAAGATTTTCCTAAAGACAGGGAAATTTAGTTCACATAGAAGCAGGTGAATGTGATGCTCCAATTGAATGCCAGTCCTTATAGGACATCCAGTGTTAATAGAGGTCCACACTAAGGGTTAACCTCGGCCGCGTTAGAGTGCCCCCATTGAAATATATAGACATCTGGTAGGGTAATTGTGGAGTCAGCCAGACCCTCACTACATAATAATATAAGCAACCCAAACCAGTGTGTGGATTAAGGAGGTCAGTGACCTAGGTAAGCAGGACAATTGAAAAGCACTATGGCTCAGTACCTGTACTACCCAGGGGGCACTCGCGTCGTCGTCGGCGGCGTGCAGTCCATTTTGTGGTGATCCAAGGATATAGAGAGCGTTGATGGCGCACTGCCAGAGAGTCCTGGAAAGATAAAACAGGAACCAAAAAACAGCCAGGCCACTCCAAGATGAAAAAATGCTGTGCAGTTTATTGCATGCTGAAAAACACACAAAAGTGGACAGGAAAACGCACCTACGCGTTTTGTACTTAATGTACTTTATCAAGGTGACATGGTGCTGTAAAAGCTGCTACTTTATACTAATCTAAATCATTGCCAGGCCAATAGGGTAGCGCGCAGCCCTCGCGCGTCCCGCAGTGTCTGCGCATGCGAAATCTCGCGAGAGCGATGCGCGCGCACCTAGAGGAGGGGCAGTGTGGGCAAATCAGTGTAAACATGACTGTGAATTCGGCTTCGGTCCACCGAGTGACGACACAGCCGCGCGCCATGCCTGGTGGGCGCGCGCGCGTGACGTCACATACAGGAGACCGGCCGAACCTCTAGTGAAGTCTTTTTTTACAATACAAATAACTTTATTGAACAACGAAAATACACACAAATAAATAAGAATATCGGAAGAGAAAGGGGGTTACAACAATAAAGAAGTTAACAAGTAACTGAGTATTATATAGACAGCAGCCCTATGCATAAGTATGGGGAAAACACAATAAAGGAAAAGTATAAAGAGCATAACAAAGGAGAGGGGAGGGATGAGTCCTCACATTCAAAGAGCTATAACTATTAAAGTGATAAATGGATCATGAGGGGATACTAATACAGTATGGACTGTAATATATGGGTTTTTTTCCCTACAATTTAGTACCTAAGATTTGGCATACCAATTCCTGTGAGCCCTAACTAGTAAGTCCCATGATCCATCACTGAACTAATTAGAACACATATATATAGTATTGTTTCCCAAAGTGTACCCATACACTCAATATGTATAGGCAAGAATTAAAACACCTTGTTATCCAGAGGACAGAACAGTACATAGCATAATAATCATATAATATAATTAGCATATATACATAGCAAATGTGGCATTTATGCCGTATTGAATTCACATAAATTGCAATATACCGTATTAACATCTGTACTGTAGTTAACAGAGGCGTGTACAAATGTAGTAAAAAATTGTATCCCATTTATGAATAGTTATGTGTTACATCCAGACTGTCTCATGTGGCTTATTAATGATGTTAATATTGATATAAATATAATGAACACCGAATGGGAAATATGAATACTATCAATGCATTTTGAGTGGAAATATAAAAATGATATAGTAAAAATAATTTAATACTAAACTACTGTATAGTGTGGTTCAAACAAAGAAATTAGATCCTTGAACACAATAAGGTTAATATATGAAAAAATAATCTATAAAAATATGTATTTTTAAACGCAACTAATTATTAAGTTCAATGAAAAATCATGAAAATATTCAATATATGAATTCACAGAAAATGACTCAAATCCCAGTCGGTGTTCATGCCCAAAGGAGTTCTTGTTCTTAAGGTAAAGATCCAAAAGGATTCTCGTCTATCAAGTTGTTTCGTCCTGTCTCCTCCTCTTATGGGTACAGGAATATGTTCTATACCCTGAAATGTGAATGAGCCAATACCGCCGTTCGGACAACTAGAGAAATGCTTTGCAACTGGATGGTTCTGATCTGCATTATTGATAAGTCTCAAATGTTCAAGAATTCTAACTTTTAAGCATCTAGTTGTCCGTCCCACGTATTGTAGGCCACATCCACATTTCAGTAAGTAAACAACATAAGTAGAGTTACAATTAATAAATGATTTTATAGAGTACATTTTTCTAGTATTCGTAGAGGTAAAGGTTCTATTTTTATTCATTTTGGAACATGCTTTACAATGGGAACATGGATATGTTCCATGTGGTTTCTTAGATCTGTCTTTATTTTTGGATTAAAAAAGACTAGGAGACAAGTGGTTCGACAGGGTTTTTGCCCGTTTGAAAATAACATTGGGGCCTGTAGCTATATGGGGTTTTAAAACAGGATCCAGAGACAAAATGTCCCAATGTTTTTTAAGGATTTGTTTAATAGCTCCAGCTTGCTTACTAAAGGGGGTGATAAAGGAGGGACTCATATTTAATCTTGGTTGTTTGGGTTGTTTAACCAATAGTTTTTCCCTTTTCATGGAGGATACTTCTAAAAGTGTCTTATCTAGGTCCTTTCTATTATACCCTCTTTGTAGAAAGCGTGTGTGTAAGTCTGATGCTTGTAACATAAAGTCATCTTCATTGGAACAATTTCTGCGTGCCCTCATAAACTGGCTTTTAGGGATCCCTCTGAACATGGCGGGAGGGTGGCAGCTGCTGGGCCTCAATAGGGTATTGCGTGAATTGAGTTTACGATACAGTGTCGTTTGAATATTTAGAGTGGTATCTACATATAGACATAAGTCCAAATAATTGATGTGCTGTGCATTATACGTGTGAGTGAATTGTAAATGAAAATTATTAGTGTTAAGTGAAAGAATAAACTCATCTAGAAGTGTGACATCACCCTCCCAAATCAAAAGCAGGTCATCAATGTAACGTCTATAAAATAAAATGTGCTCCCTGTATTTGTTCACTTCTCCAAACACGTGGAACAGCTCCCACCACCCCATGAAGAGGTTGGCGTACGAGGGAGCAAAACTCGTACCCATGGCCGTTCCACGCGTCTGGAGATAGTGAACCCCATTAAATAGAAAGAAGTTGTGAGTGAGAAGAAAGTGGATTGAATCTAAAATAAACGTGACTTGTGCAGGTGATAAGTCCGACCGATTGAGGAAATACTCAGCAGCTGTCAGTCCATGTTCATGGGAAATAACGGTATAAAGGGAGGTGACATCCAATGTCACCCATAGCAGATTAGGTCTCCATCTGAAGCCCTCCAGGCAATTAATGAGATGACTACTATCTCTAATGTAGGACGGTAGGTTCCGAACCAGGGGTTGGAGAAAGTGGTCCACGTACCGTGAGACACCATCCCCCAAAGACTCAATGCTAGAGACAATCGGTCTCCCTGGTGGGGAGATCAATGTCTTATGAATCTTCGGGAGATGGTGAAACACGGCAGTGGTGGGATGGGGTCTGTAAAGGAATTCCATGTCATTTTCATTCAATACTCCCAACATGGAGCCAACATCAAGTAAGTGCCTTAGCTCCCTTTGGTATTTTTGGGTGGGGTCAAGTGGAAGTACAGCATAGGAAGTCGCATCCCCCAGTTGGCGTAATGCCTCTTTGAGATAATCATCCCTATGCTGCACCACCACGGCTCCACCCTTGTCTGCGTTCTTAATAATCAATGATCGGTTATTCTTTAATTGCTCCAAAGCTATAACCTCCTCATCACTTAAATTTCTATTTTTATTGTATCGACATGGTGAATCAAATAGAAAACCCTTTTGTAACAACCTTAGGTCCCTCTCGACCAGATTTTCAAAGGTGGAGAGGAACCTACCCTTAACAAAGGTGGGATAGAAGATTGATTGCTTTCTCAGACCAGTATTAGATCTACCCAAGAACTCATTATAATCCACAGTGGATTCAGTAGTTGTATATAATTCTTCAAGGTCCTGAATAGAGCATTGTTCCCTAAAAGAAAATGTATTGATGCTCTCCACCCCTACCCCTATTAACCTGTCATCTGTCTCATCAGGTATAGTGATAACTGTATTTTCTGTGTCATTAAAGAATTTTTTAAGGGTGCATTTTCTGACAAATTTATTAAGATCGATCATGGTCTGGAAAAGGTCAAAATTCGTATCTGGTACAAAACCCATACCCTTATTTAGTAATGTAAGTTCAGTATTAGTGAGTTCTATATTAGATAAATTGATCACTGCATCTTCTTCTCCTAAAAGTTCTTTTTCCTCTTGCTCGGTGCCCCTTTGTATTGACTTCTTGTTTTTCTTGCTCCGTCTTGTTCTTTTAAGTTTTTTGACCCAGATGGCTGTCCAGATGGCTCAGAGGGATTGTATTGACGGGTTTTATATTCTGTATCCCTATCACGTTGTTTTTTCTCCCAAAAAGGACGTTGCTCTTTAGGAGCCTCTGTCTCAGATTGCGAGTGTTCCTCTTCATGTGAATTAAAAAATGATACAGTGTGTCCCGTGTTCTCTGTGTCTGATATGTCTGAATCACCCCTTGACTTGAGAATAGACTTTTTGTTCCATGAGTCTGTGGTTTTATCCTCTGGAGTAGAATGAGTGGGAAGTGTGCTGCGGCTGGATCTCCTGTTGGGTGTAACCCTCTCCCATGTATACACCTGGTTACGTTGATAATCAAGCTTATCCCTGTCAAACTTTTGTTGTTTTCTAGATGTTATATCTTTTTCAAGATCTTTAATTGATTTTGAAAGATTCATATCAAGGGCTCTAAAGCCTTCCATCTTAGAAAATTTAGCCAAATGTGTTTGAGATAGTTTAATATCTTTCTCTAGATCACGTTTCTCCTTGGTTTTTGCTTTTACAATCAGTGAGATAAATTTAAAGGAACAGTCATTAAGAATGAGCTTCCATTCCTGTTCAAACTCTGGGTTGGTAAAGCCAAAGGTTGGTGTCTTTTTGACTCGCAGTCCCCTTGGAATCCTCTTCACAAGCAAGTAGTTCTCCAAAAATATAAGATCCCACCAAAGTCTTGTATCATTAATGAGAAGTTTACTTAGTTTAGAAAACAGGTCATGTAGATCTGAGGTGTCTTCACACTCAGTATCTGGTTTGTTATCAAATAACCTTTGGGCTTTTTTGAATCTCTGTGTGCTATCAAGATAATTAAAGACATAGTCCTCTGTAACATTCTGGGGATCCATAGCCTCTGTGTCCATGTTTCACAAGTACGGTGCTACTGTATAATAACAGGTATACGGTTTCAATGTATAGTTCAATGTATAAAGCACCAGCCAAGAGTGTACTACCCCGTCTTGAAAAAATGTGCGGGGGGTGAACACGTGTGTGCAAATCAGGCATGCATAAAAAATCTTGTCATAACAATATATAAAGTCTTCATATAAATTGGAGTGGCCACGACAAATTGAAAGAACCTGTCCAATGAGCTATCACTGTAAAGCATATGTCACATAGAAGCAGGTGAATGTGATGCTCCAATTGAATGCCAGTCCTTATAGGACATCCAGTGTTAATAGAGGTCCACACTAAGGGTTAACCTCGGCCGCGTTAGAGTGCCCCCATTGAAATATATAGACATCTGGTAGGGTAATTGTGGAGTCAGCCAGACCCTCACTACATAATAATATAAGCAACCCAAACCAGTGTGTGGATTAAGGAGGTCAGTGACCTAGGTAAGCAGGACAATTGAAAAGCACTATGGCTCAGTACCTGTACTACCCAGGGGGCACTCGCGTCGTCGTCGGCGGCGTGCAGTCCATTTTGTGGTGATCCAAGGATATAGAGAGCGTTAATGGCGCACTGCCAGAGAGTCCTGGAAAGATAAAACAGGAACCAAAAAACAGCCAGGCCACTCCAAGATGAAAAAATGCTGTGCAGTTTATTGCATGCTGAAAAACACACAAAAGTGGACAGGAAAACGCACCTACGCGTTTCGTACTTAATGTACTTTATCAAGGTGACATGGTGCTGTAAAAGCGTCCCGCAGCGCTACCCTATTGGCCTATTGGCCTGGCAATGATTTAGATTAGTATAAAGCAGCAGCTTTTACAGCACCATGTCACCTTGATAAAGTACATTAAGTACAATCCACACACTGGTTTGGGTTGCTTATATTATTATGTAGTGAGGGTCTGGCTGACTCCACAATTACCCTACCAGATGTCTATATATTTCAATGGGGGCACTCTAACGCGGCCGAGGTTAACCCTTAGTGTGGACCTCTATTAACACTGGATGTCCTATAAGGACTGGCATTCAATTGGAGCATCACATTCACCTGCTTCTATGTGACATATGCTTTACAGTGATAGCTCATTGGACCGGTTCTTTCAATTTGTCGTGGCCACTCCAATTTATATGAAGACTTTATATATTGTTATGACAAGATTTTTTATGCATGCCTGATTTGCACACACGTGTTCACCCCCCGCACATTTTTTCAAGACGGGGTAGTACACTCTTGGCTGGTGCTTTATACATTGAACTATACGTTGAAACCGTATACCTGTTATTATACAGTAGCACCGTACTTGTGAAACATGGACACAGAGGCTATGGATCCCCAGAATGTTACAGAGGACTATGTCTTTAATTATCTTGATAACACACAGAGATTCAAAAAAGCCCAAAGGTTATTTGATAACAAACCAGATACTGAGTGTGAAGACACCTCAGATCTACATGACCTGTTTTCTAAACTAAGTAAACTTCTCATTAATGATACAAGACTTTGGTGGGATCTTATATTTTTGGAGAACTACTTGCTTGTGAAGAGGATTCCAAGGGGACTGCGAGTCAAAAAGACACCAACCTTTGGCTTTACCAACCCAGAGTTTGAACAGGAATGGAAGCTCATTCTTAATGACTGTTCCTTTAAACTTATCTCACTGATTGTAAAAGCAAAAACCAAGGAGAAACGTGATCTAGAGAAAGAAATTAAACTATCTCAAACACATTTGGCTAAATTTTCTAAGATGGAAGGCTTTAGAGCCCTTGATATGAATCTTTCAAAATCAATTAAAGATCTTGAAAAAGATATAACATCTAGAAAACAACAAAAGTTTGACAGGGATAAGCTTGATTATCAACGTAACCAGGTGTATACATGGGAGAGGGTTACACCCAACAGGAGATCCAGCCGCAGCACACTTCCCACTCATTCTACTCCAGAGGATAAAACCACAGACTCATGGAACAAAAAGTCTATTCTCAAGTCAAGGGGTGATTCAGACATATCAGACACAGAGAACACGGGACACACTGTATCATTTTTTAATTCACATGAAGAGGAACACTCGCAATCTGAGACAGAGGCTCCTAAAGAGCAACGTCCTTTTTGAGAGAAAAAACAACGTGATAGGGATACAGAATATAAAACCCGTCAATACAATCCCTCTGAGCCATCTGGACAGCCATCTGGGTCAAAAAACTTAAAAGAACAAGACGGAGCAAGAAAAACAAGAAGTCAATACAAAGGGGCACCGAGCAAGAGGAAAAAGAACTTTTAGGAGAAGAAGATGCAGTGATCAATTTATCTAATATAGAACTCACTAATACTGAACTTACATTACTAAATAAGGGTATGGGTTTTGTACCAGATACGAATTTTGACCTTTTCCAGACCATGATCGATCTTAATAAATTTGTCAGAAAATGCACCCTTAAAAAATTCTTTAATGACACAGAAAATACAGTTATCACTATACCTGATGAGACAGATGACAGGTTAATAGGGGTAGGGGTGGAGAGCATCAATACATTCTCTTTTAGGGAACAATGCTCTATTCAGGACCTTGAAGAATTATATACAACTACTGAATCCACTGTGGATTATAATGAGTTCTTGGGTAGATCTAATACTGGTCTGAGAAAGCAATCAATCTTCTATCCCACCTTTGTTAAGGGTAGGTTCCTCTCCACCTTTGAAAATCTGGTCGAGAGGGACCTAAGGTTGTTACAAAAGGGTTTTCTATTTGATTCACCATGTCGATACAATAAAAATAGAAATTTAAGTGATGAGGAGGTTATAGCTTTGGAGCAATTAAAGAATAACCGATCATTGATTATTAAGAACGCAGACAAGGGTGGAGCCGTGGTGGTGCAGCATAGGGATGATTATCTCAAAGAGGCATTACGCCAACTGGGGGATGCGACTTCCTATGCTGTACTTCCACTTGACCCCACCCAAAAATACCAAAGGGAGCTAAGGCACTTACTTGATGTTGGCTCCATGTTGGGAGTATTGAATGAAAATGACATGGAATTCCTTTACAGACCCCATCCCACCACTGCCGTGTTTCACCATCTCCCGAAGATTCATAAGACATTGATCTCCCCACCAGGGAGACCGATTGTCTCTAGCATTGAGTCTTTGGGGGATGGTGTCTCACGGTACGTGGACCACTTTCTCCAACCCCTGGTTCGGAACCTACCGTCCTACATTAGAGATAGTAGTCATCTCATTAATTGCCTGGAGGGCTTCAGATGGAGACCTAATCTGCTATGGGTGACATTGGATGTCACCTCCCTTTATACCGTTATTTCCCATGAACATGGACTGACAGCTGCTGAGTATTTCCTCAATCGGTCGGACTTATCACCTGCACAAGTCACGTTTATTTTAGATTCAATCCACTTTCTTCTCACTCACAACTTCTTTCTATTTAATGGGGTTCACTATCTCCAGACGTGTGGAACGGCCATGGGTACGAGTTTTGCTCCCTCGTACACCAACCTCTTCATGGGGTGGTGGGAGCTGTTCCACATGTTTGGAGAAGTGAACAAATACAGGGAGCACATTTTATTTTATAGACGTTACATTGATGACCTGCTTTTGATTTGGGAGGGTGATGTCACACTTCTAGATGAGTTTATTCTTTCACTTAACACTAATAATTTTCATTTACAATTCACTCACACGTATAATGCACAGCACATCAATTATTTGGACTTATGTCTATATGTAGATACCACTCTAAATATTCAAACGACACTGTATCGTAAACTCAATTCACGCAATACCCTATTGAGGCCCAGCAGCTGCCACCCTCCCGCCATGTTCAGAGGGATCCCTAAAAGCCAGTTTATGATGGCACGCAGAAATTGTTCCAATGAAGATGACTTTATGTTACAAGCATCAGACTTACACACACGCTTTCTACAAAGAGGGTATAATAGAAAGGACCTAGATAAGACACTTTTAGAAGTATCCTCCATGAAAAGGGAAAAACTATTGGTTAAACAACCCAAACAACCAAGATTAAATATGAGTCCCTCCTTTATCACCCCCTTTAGTAAGCAAGCTGGAGCTATTAAACAAATCCTTAAAAAACATTGGGACATTTTGTCTCTGGATCCTGTTTTAAAACCCCATATAGCTACAGGCCCCAATGTTATTTTCAAACGGGCAAAAACCCTGTCGAACCACTTGTCTCCTAGTCTTTTTGAATCCGAAAATAAAAACAGATCTAAGAAACCACATGGAACATATCCATGTTCCCATTGTAAAGCATGTTCCAAAATGAATAAAAATAGAACCTTTACCTCTACGAATACTAGAAAAATGTACTCTATAAAATCATTTATTAATTGTAACTCTACTTATGTTGTTTACTTACTGAAATGTGGATGTGGCCTACAATACGTGGGACGGACAACTAGATGCTTAAAAGTTAGAATTCTTGAACATTTGAGACTTATCAATAATGCAGATCAGAACCATCCAGTTGCAAAGCATTTCTCTAGTTGTCCGAACGGTGGTATTGGCTCATTCACATTTCAGGGTATAGAACATATTCCTGTACCCATAAGAGGAGGAGACAGGACGAAACAACTTGATAGACGAGAATCCTTTTGGATCTTTACCTTAAGAACAAGAACTCCTTTGGGCATGAACACCGACTGGGATTTGAGTCATTTTCTGTGAATTCATATATTGAATATTTTCATGATTTTTCATTGAACTTAATAATTAGTTGCGTTTAAAAATACATATTTTTATAGATTATTTTTTCATATATTAACCTTATTGTGTTCAAGGATCTAATTTCCTTGTTTGAACCACACTATACAGTAGTTTAGTATTAAATTATTTTTACTATATCATTTTTATATTTCCACTCAAAATGCATTGATAGTATTCATATTTCCCATTCGGTGTTCATTATATTTATATCAATATTAACATCATTAATAAGCCACATGAGACAGTCTGGATGTAACACATAACTATTCATAAATGGGATACAATTTTTTACTACATTTGTACACGCCTCTGTTAACTACAGTACAGATATTAATACGGTATATTGCAATTTATGTGAATTCAATACGGCATAAATGCCACATTTGCTATGTATATATGCTAATTATATTATATGATTATTATGCTATGTACTGTTCTGTCCTCTGGATAACAAGGTGTTTTAATTCTTGCCTATGCATATTGAGTGTATGGGTACACTTTGGGAAACAATACTATATATATGTGTTCTAATTAGTTCAGTGATGGATCATGGGACTTACTAGTTAGGGCTCACAGGAATTGGTATGCCAAATCTTAGGTACTAAATTGTAGGGAAAAAAAAACATATATTACAGTCCATATTAGTATCCCCTCATGATCCATTTATCACTTTAATAGTTATAGCTCTTTGAATGTGAGGACTCATCCCTCCCCTCTCCTTTGTTATGCTCTTTATACTTTTCCTTTATTGTGTTTTCCCCATACTTATGCATAGGGCTGCTGTCTATATAATACTCAGTTACTTGTTAACTTCTTTATTGTTGTAACCCCCTTTCTCTTCCGATATTCTTATTTATTTGTATGTATTTTCGTTGTTCAATAAAGTTATTTGTATTGTAAAAAAAGACTTCACTAGAGGTTCGGCCGGTCTCCTGTATGTGACGTCACGCGCGCGCGCCCACCAGGCATGGCGCGCGGCTGTGTCGTCACTCGGTGGACCGAAGCCGAATTCACAGCCATGTTTACACTGATTTGCCCACACTGCCCCTCCTCTAGGTGCGCGCGCATCGCTCTCGTGAGATTTCGCATGCGCAGACACTGCGGGACGCGCGAGGGCTGCGCGCTACCCTATTGGCCTGGCAATGATTTAGATTAGTATAAAGCAGCAGCTTTTACAGCACCATGTCACCTTGATAAAGTACATTAAGTACGAAACGCGTAGGTGCGTTTTCCTGTCCACTTTTGTGTGTTTTTCAGCATGCAATAAACTGCACAGCATTTTTTCATCTTGGAGTGGCCTGGCTGTTTTTTGGTTCCTGTTTTATCTTTCCAGGACTCTCTGGCAGTGCGCCATCAACGCTCTCTATAAATTTAGTTAACAGTTTGCGACGGACGCGTGGCCACGCCCCTGCCGGTGGTTCAGGCAATGAGGGCGAACCAGCTGTGTGAGGTCATGGCTACGCCCCTGGAAAACCCGAGCCACACCACCCTCTTCTTCCCCCCCCCCCCCTCTCCCTGTTGCAAACACTGCAGCCTTCTCCCAGATTGCGGTGAAGCACTGTGCACGCGCCGCCGGGCGCAAGTGCAAACTGGGACCGCAACCATAAAGTGCAGACTCTTAAAACTGCATTTTGAGGGGGGAAAATGGAAGCATCATAAAATATTTACCATCCATTATTTTATTAGAATGTTTTGGGGTTTTTCAAGCTAGAACGCCTGTTATATTCCTTAACTCAAACTA
Organism: Ascaphus truei; assembly: GCF_040206685.1. Taxonomy (NCBI): domain Eukaryota; kingdom Metazoa; phylum Chordata; class Amphibia; order Anura; family Ascaphidae; genus Ascaphus; species Ascaphus truei. Next base: position 202,208,358 of record NC_134484.1, on the reverse strand, counting down.
TCAATTTTGCAGAGATGTAATGGCAGCCATCTTGTTCTATCCTCCACAACCATAAAAAAATAGCAAGCAGATATCTTGTTACTACATAAAAATGTTACATAACAATCGCTGTGCTAAACACATGTGGTTTTATTGCAACTAGGTAACCGCAGAAATATATCATTTCAAAACAAAGTAACAGGAATTGCTTAAAAAATAAACTGCATTTTGGTTCAAGTGTGATGGTTTCAAAATAGCTTTTATGCAAAATATGATTCTCAGTTTGGACAGATGCTGCTTTTGATGTATTAACAGTACCAATAAGATATAAGTTCTCATCAATACATGGCCTATCCCTTCTAATGCATGTTCATACAATATGCATTAGCAGTAGTAATTAGAAATCACTTTTAATAATAGGGATTTCACATTAAGACTAATGGGTCATCAGTCTGTCTTTCCTACTTGTTATGTAGTTGGTTATCTATAAACTTTACAAAAGCTCAGACTCGCATACATTGTACTGTACTTTGAAGCCACTATATATACAGTGCTGGAGAAGAGAGTGGCTTCCGGCAAATTGAATTGAACTCAATTATTCAGCACAGGGAAAATAGTTTGCCAGGGCCTGTGTGAGTCTTGTGGTTACTTTAATTCAAGATGTAAACTCTGATACCAACAGGCAGTGAAGCAATCGGAAATCCTTCCTATTGTTTGATTTGGACAATGTTCTAATACTAAAGTGTTTTGAAAAATAATACATTGGAATTTATGTACCCTCTCCCCCTCCCCCCCCCCCCCCCCCCGTTCTACCACTGTAATTAAAATGTTATGTCTGTGCCCCTATTTAATATGCGGTGAAGCCTCTTCATGTCTTAAAGGCTCCCTTGACATGGAGAAACCGCTTCACAACAGGAAATGTGTATCTGCCCCCATCCGTTCTTTTTAACATAATATCAGAATGACGCGTCTGCAGCATGAATTTCCTCCTTATCCATGCACAAACCTTTCAAAACTGCTTAATCCATGGAAACTTTTTCGTTCGCAGAATCAAACTGATCATACACATATTGAACTTTTTTTTTTTGTTGTCACCAGGTGCTTCAGTTGGCCAAAGCAAAGGATGTCCACACAGGCTTCCAGTCACTTATCTGTGAAATCAACAAGCCAGGCACCGACTACCTGCTGAGAATTGCCAACCGGCTCTATGGAGAGAAATCATTTGCGTTCATTGATGTAAGTTTAGTGTTGGTGTGAACAAGGCTAGGAGGGTCAAGAGGTTCTTAGCAGGTGTGAACTTCTATTTGTTTCTTTTTTCCCCTATGTTTGTATCAATGCATTTTATGCAAAATGGGAACCCGATGGCATATCGTTAGTAGCTCTCTTCTTAATTTATAAATACAATCTTAAGCAAATACTGCAGGCCTAGTGTCTTAAAACACCCACATCCTTGTAATCCAGCTATCTTACAACTAAATAGGCATGTTTGCATGTGTGTACATGCATACAGTATGTACTTGTATACATATAGCGCCAGAAGATGCTTATGAATTATTCTCTTAAATGGGCTGAAAGGGTTCTTGTAAAATACCATTATTTGGTGAATATCAGCCACAGAGTATGTATATTTATATTGAGATACAAATATATCTTTATATTCATTTATATTAAGATACAAATATAGATCTGTGCAATGAGCTGCAAATTAGGGTTGGGCGATATAAAAATTCTCACCATGATAACAATAAGATATTTATTGCAATAACAATATATCACGATCAATGTTGTTAAAACAAGTCTGAAAATTTTATAGTAAATCGAAATAATGTGTTCTCAAAAATAAAATATTTTCTTTAAATTTACTAGACCAGAGACCTTCATTCCCAAACCCTTTCCATGTCTGCACTTCAACTTTTCTTACCTACACTGCTCCCATCAACCTAACATTCCCCTCATTTATCCACCCTTCAACCCATCATTCTCACCTGAGATACCTCCATTTTTAATAACACTTTTCACTTATAAAATGTTAAATATATTCAATCAAGAATTGTCAAAAAATCAGTGATATCCAACACTTTCATAGAGGGTGAAGTGCAGACATACAATTGGGAGGGTTTAGAGGAAGGGGGTTAAGTACCTGGGGGGAGGGGTTAAGGGTCCCAGGGGGGAGAGAGAAAGGGGTTAAGGGTCCTGGGGGGGTAGAGTAAGAGGTTAAGTGCCCCAGGGGGGGGGGGGGGGCTGCATTTCACTGCTGCCTCTGCTCTCACATGCTGCCAGAAGCTTAACCCCCCACCGAGTCAGCAGCATTCAGAATCAGGAAGGAAGGAGAACTCGGACAGCACAGCAAAAGCTGCTCTCAGTTCACTGACATCCCAAAATATCGTGATGGCAGGTAGCCTCCCATATCAACACGTGGGGAGATTCTATTATGGCGATATTTCGATATATTGCCCAACCCTAGTGCAAATAGGTCGGTGAAAACAAATTGTACACAGTGAAATCTATTTGTTCAATGTGTAAATAAGCTATGAACACTAGTGTCAATGGATACTAGTATTAACTAAATAATGCTACAAAGTTCAAAAATATACCAATAAAACAATTCTTAACACAATAAAATAGTTTATACTGTAAATGTACTAGTAAACACTAAGAATATAAAATATATATAAAACTAGCAGCGCTATACAAGCACATGCTATTATTTTTATCCAAATACCAGTTATACTGTATGAATATCTATTTTGCTTCTCTGGTAGTCAATGAGGAACGCCAAGAAATGTGAATATTTTAGAACCAAGGATTTTTGTTCTATTCACATTCAACATATTTCTCTTTTTATTGAACAAGCTTTACAGCAGATTATGTATTTGAGTTTTATTCAAGATTCCCATTTTTGTTAATATAAGTCCGCTGCACACTCTGTAGAAAAAAAAGGTAATTTAATGTGTGTGTGTGTGTGTGTGTGTCCGACCAATTTAGTAGAACAAGTATTTTGAAGGCTAAATGGATATCATTGGTCTTAAAATAATGAACCTGTTTTGATGTCAAAATACTGTTTCTTTCAATCTGAAGGAATTCCTGGGATCGACTCAGAAACATTATCATGCAGACTTGCAGCCAGTAGACTTTTGTGGCAAGGCAAATGAATCCAGAAAAGAAATTAATAACTGGGTGGCACAAAAAACAGAAGGTGAGCAAATACTACATATCTGTTGTTGATGCAATGTAGTGATGGGTAAAAACCTCTGCACTAAGCCTTTTTAAATGCCCAAGAAAAAATAGTTTTTATTCACATGACCCATGCATATTCACCAAAACTGTTTCCGTCTTGTAAGTATTTTCTAATATTTGTATATTGATACTATATTTGTGGATCTGCAAATGGGTAAAATACCTGTGTAACTGTTAAACACCCTCCCTTTAAGGCAACATCAAAGTGTAGTCTATTCATTAGACATGGGATGCTCAACTTCCCTTAAGCCCCTAACTCCTCCCCCCCCCCCCCCTGCAAACTCACTTTTTATGTCACTTTCCACTTCACAAGTACAGTGCCCCAAGACTTGCCTATATGTGAGTATTTTCTACTAGTGTGTGTATATACCAGTTTTTAATTGCACAAAGTCACAGACTCGTATACTTTATTTATTGACCCCTTCAAGGTATATTTCACATAATTCACTACAATTTTTATGTAATTAGCATTGTAAACTATGCTTTTGAGGCTTACTTTGACGTTGGTTAACAGGCTTATCATGATTTGATCAAAAGATGCAACCAAAAGTACCCTTTATCATACAGACTTGATTTTAAAATGTATATTTTTCACCATGTAGTGTTGGCCCAATGGGAGAAGCGCAGGGATTCACTTTCTTTTTTTTCACATCTGTATGGCCAATTTTTTTTGCCAGCAGCTGTCTCCCTACACAGAGAAGCGTGGAAAATGTGTATCTTTTTTTCATCCCTGCATTTGATCATACACAGCTTCAGTATATACTGTACCACCAACTCATTTAGGAACAGATCTTGCATTAAACTCTTCAAACAAAAAATTGCCTAAAAGATTATTTAGTTCAGTTCCTAATTTAAATCCAAACTATAAGCATCATTTAGGTAACTGCAGTGTCTATAATTTTATGAACAAATTATTTAAATGATTTTCACAGAAGATTTCAAAATAATTATGTTTCAACTTGATGAACAGAAGGCACAATAAGGAAGCTCCATTACTGTCTTCCTTTGACGACTTTTTTTTTTTTTGTGGCTTTTTGTGCAACTACTGTAGTTGGAGCTGTAGCACCACCCTGCCTTTGGGTAATGGACCCCATGTAAACTATAGTGTGTGGTAACTTAAATAAAAGAGAGCATTTATATGTTGTGTACGAAATAATGTTCTATGCATTATTACGTTGTACTGTATTGAAAATCAGAGACAGAACATAAAACACAGACAGAGCTCAGTTTTTAGCACATCCAGTGAAACTCATACACGGTACAGTGCCTAAATATATATGTATAAATATCGAGTAAAATGGTCTTTTAGTTTAACATTTTTGGCCAAAATTGTTGTAAGCCCCTGAGCCAACTGCACGGCAAACCACAATTCAGGGGTCCCTAACGCTAATATAAATTCTTAATAACCTGTGTAATAACAGGAAGAATGATTTATAGTAAATCTGTCAATATTAGTTGCAAAGTTCTAAGTCTGATTGAAGTTTTTAATAACCTGTACATTACCAGGAAAAGCACTCTGTATTAGAGTTGTCACAACCATACTGCAAGCCAGCAAGTTCCCCTGAGTGGAAGATGCTATGGAGTGAGCCCTTAACCATTTAAATGTGGGAGGGGGTGAGCTACAATTAGGTAGGAGGTTGCCACCCTCCAAACAGCCAAGACTGTGACACTCATATGCTTATATATATGTTGTGGTTATTTTGGGGGTTCAATAGGAGCTTGTTGGGTGTCCAGTATGTTGTACTGTATTGTCCTATTTAATTCTTTTTAATATGAGTAAGACTTAGGGACAGATTCACTAAACTCTGATCAGGGGTATTAAAGCTCTATCCCGCATGAACTGCTATTTAATTCCATTTACACTGGATTGAGCTCCAATACCCCTGATCAGAGCTTCATTAATATGGCTCTGTAGCTGGGATTCACTCAGTAGTGGTACTCCACAAGACCCCTTCCAACATGTTACGGTGTATTTACTTGAACGGGCTGTAATGTGTCTTCCAGCGCCAGAATGTGTTGATGTTGTAGCATCGCTAAGTAAACAATTTTTTTTTATCATCCACTCAATACAGCATTAGATCTACCACTAATGTTTTTTTTAGATATTCGATATATTTTTCACAAATTATTCAAAAGATATATTTTCACTATTTAGACCATGATCAAACTTGTAATTTATTGATTTTGAACATTACAATAAATTGTTTAAAATTTGAGCCTATTCATTAAACCACTATAGTTAACACATGCACAGAAAGCCTATTTATCACACTAAACTGTGCGTGACCGGGCTACCAATTCACAGTAAATATGTAACCTGATTGAATTAACTGATCTTTAATGACAATGAAAGCCATTTGTAACAATGTTACATTTATGAATATCTATGCCACCTTCGTTTAAAGTCTATTAAACAGTATATCTGTGGCACATGTTCCCACAGGTAAAATCCAGGACTTGTTACCTGATGGTAGTGTGGATTCACTCACCAAACTAGTACTTGTGAATGCGATCTACTTCAAAGGAAACTGGGCAAACAAGTTTGAGAAAGAGGGTACTCGAGAAATGCCATTCAGACTCAGTAAGGTATGTATACAGGGGAACTGTGTTCTAGTAGATAACAAATGTTTTTCTTGTATACAATTTGCAGACCATTAGTCCTTCTCATACATGCTACCAATGCTAGTGCTAATAACTTATATACCTGGGGGATCTAGTCCTCAAGAAATAAAGGGCTAGATCGACAAAGCTCTGTTTAAATTACGTGGAACAGGCTTTAAGGGGTAGATCCTGACAAGTCCGTTAAATCTGAGCTGCTAAATTGACGTTGCCTAAATAGGTAACGTCTGTTGGCTTCCCTGTGTTTGTGGGTTATACACAAAGCTAAATATATGCAAAAGCAACAGCTGTTTATCTAATTAGTATAGGCTTAACGCCATTTGAAGTTAGCACTGCCTTGCCTTGGCTTCAAATGACATGGCATTAAACCTGTCTTACCCAAAGTTGGCGTTACTTCATTGCAGACCCTGAATAGGTGTTTTATTAAAGTGGGGGAAAAAGACTGGAGAGGACAAGGACCCTGTAAATAACAATGATAGGTATGATTTAACTAACTGGTCTTAAATTTATTCAGACCCTGTAAAACACTTATTTTAGGGTCTGGATATGAGTAACACCACCGTTGGCTATCGTCTAACGTAATGTTAAATTCCTGCGTTGACTATAACGGAGCTCTGTGGATTTGCGCTGTTGGAGGAGACACCTCTTTTGCATATCCGTTGGCACTAACGTATGTTATAGGTACGATCAGGCTCATTACAGCTGAAAACGGCACTTAACGCATCGTTAATGAGCTTTGAAGATCCCCGTTGGCACATAACGAGATATTAAAATTTCATTAAGTCATTAACGGACTTCTGAGCATCTACAGGCATACCCCGCATTAACGGACGCAATGGGACCGGAGCATGTATGTAAAGCGAAAATGTACTTAAAGTGAAGCACTACCTTTTCCCCACTTATCGATGCATGTACTGTACTGCAATCATCATATACGTGCATAACTGATGTAAATAACGCATTTGTAACAGGCTCTTGCGCACAGCTTCGGTACAGGTAGGGAGCTGGTATTGCTGTTCAGGACGTGATGACAGGCGCATGCGTGAGCTGCCGTTTGCCTATTGGGCGATATGTACTTACTCGCGAGTGTACTTAAAGTGAGTGTACTTAAAGCAGGGTATGCCTGTACTCCTAAATTCCCTAAATTAGCATGTTCTCAAAGTTAATTATTTGCAAAAACAATGTCCTTACTACATCTCATTAGCATAGTTTTGACGTTATGATGTTGTGGTATAACGTTGTGTTCTTTTCTAATAACGAGACGTTAAGCCAGTCTAAACCCAGGAAAAGGGCTATTCCTAAAGAGGAGGGAAACAACTGGTGGTGCACCAATGCAAACACTACAAAAGCCCTCTCTCAAAGTCTGGATAAGAAGAACGTCAAGTTTAGGTGTAACTTAAATAATGTAACATGAAGTCATAATCACTACTGCCCATTATTGTTAACACTTTGTTCTCTGCGTTGGAAAACATTGCTTAACGTGACATTATGTTGGGTGAATGCCGTGGTAAATTACTTACCGGGGGTTGTGGATGTGGGCATAAGGCTCATGCTGTTGGTGAATGGGAATCAGATTTTGCCCTTCTATAAACAACTAAAAATGTCCAGTTGTCTTCAATAAATATAGAATCACAGCTGTTTGTTCTACTTTTATAATTATTGTATGACCTGAGCCATATGATAAGGTATTTTTTTACTATTTCAATTTAGGGTGAAACATTAAAAATGTACTTCAACATGTGTTCTGTATATTTCTGAATATATAATGAAACCATATGCATTTTATGTTTCTAGAATACAACCAAGCCTGTGCAGATGATGTATAAAAAGGCTAAATATCCAATGACGTATATTGGCGACTTGCTGACGAAGGTTATTGAGTTGCCTTATGTTAATAATGAGCTGAGTATGGTTATATTGCTCCCTGATGATATTGAGGATGGATCCACTGGACTGGAAAAGGTACTGTAGACCACTTCATTCATTGGAAGCAAAATGTTTTGTATGTATTTATAAGAGGTTTTACCAAGAAATAATACATTGTTACTCCTCATTTTCAAGAATGTCCTGGGCACAGTTATGGTGACAATACATGGTTAATTATAGGATCAGAGGTTATACAATCAATTTTATGGGCAGTTAGAGAGTATGGACTCTGTCATTTCTTGATGACATTAACCCTATCCACGTTTGCTTAATGGACATGACCAGTGAAGGAGAAGCCTGGTGGAGAGACGCTCTTTGGGGGAGCCGTCTTCGGTGCGACTCTTGTTTCTGTGGCATGGCCCATATAAAAATTTTTTTTACCTTGTTTCCTGATAGAGGGGACAGAGTTTACTAGTTCCCAGACTTGCTGTATATGTGATTGCACCAAACTTCTTGAAAGCCATAGTGCAGCCCAATGTTGGTGCATCTAACATTACAGCATTGATTGTAATTTGTAGACAGATTGTGACTTGTAGTTTGAGTGATAGAGATGGTACTTGTAGGTGATCATAGAAAATACGTGTGTGTGTGTGTGTGTGTGTGTGTGTGTGTGTGGGCATCTGGCGCAAACATAAACCAAGTTCCGTGAGGACTGAAACTTTGAAAGCATTAGGATATGATTATAATAATATTTTGAGAGAGCTAAGAAACAGAGCTAAACAAATGTGTGTATCTAAATAATCACAGCATGGATAAAAAAAAAAAAAGTTGGAAATACTGATGATGCATCAAAGATATATTGGGGTAAATAAAGATGAATAATAGTCCAAATATCTTCTTAATGTCTCTGTGTTTGATCGCAGCAGTCACAGTACCTTACAGTGTGGGGCTTAGAGTCCAATCTTTAAAGGTGTAATAGATATCTGTATTTATACTGAACGGGGACTCGGTCGTGACCTTTTGTTATAACCTGCTCCTGACTCACGGTTGCGGGGGGACCTTCACGCTGATGGGACCTGTAGCTGGTCCGCTACGCCGGTGGATTTCGGCTTCTTGGCGCCTCGGTTCTGTAGCCAAGTCATCCCTTCTTAGACCGCGTCACCTCTAGCACATCAGGAAACAGGAAAAACTGTCTCTGCTTCGTTGTAATCGACACCAATCTCTACTGGAAAAGAGGTTTACCCTCGTTCGCCTCCGTCTCTATAATCACCGTCTGTGCTGGAGCTCTGACTCTGCTCAGATCTTCCGCTGAGTGAAGCAGTGTAGTTGAGACTTCTCCTTGCTTTCCTTTGCTTGCTCGCATCAGCACATCACCTGGTCGTGGGGCGGCAGGTGTAACAGCTCAGCTGTTGGAGTCAACCCACCTGCAGTCTCCCGGTCTCCAAATGTGAGGGAGTGATCTCAATCTCACAGCGCACTGGATAGGTGTAGGAAAACAAGCAGAAAAGAACTCCAAACAGTTCAAATTTTCTTCCAACTTGTATTAAAAAATTTAACCATGTAACAAGGAATACAAATCCATATACAGGGGTATAAGCCGAGCACCCTACGCGTTTCGTCCTTCTTGGACTTCATCAGGGTAGGATAAGATATAAAGGTGACCATATATTTATACCTGTCTGCATATTACGATTGGTCAATTGAATAGTTATATGGCCAATTGGCTGTGATTCTGTTGTCCAGTCACAACCCCAATTTGGTATGTACTATACAAGAAGGAATATTCATTGTATACAACTTGTACTGATGTATATGAAACATTACAAATTCAAATTTTAATAAACTTAAACATGAAATAAGAGTATAAAAAGTATATAAAATAAATTGTAAAAACATTCTATAATCTACACAGAGATATAGAGAAATGAATACTCTAATAGTAAAAAAGGGGCGTAGATCCATAAAACAAAATAAAAAACTAATTGTGCATATGCATGGAGAGGCAAACTGTCCCGGCTAAGCTCAGTCTAAGGCTAAGGCCCCGCTCCCAGAGTCAGCGCACCTGCGCTGCTGACAGGCGGTGCGCTGAGATACACAGACCGCGATCTGCGGTCTGTAGGGAGCGGGAGGTGGGCGGGAGGTGGGAGGTTTGATCGGGAGGTGGGCGGGAGGTGGGAGGTTTGATCGGGAGGTGGGCGGTTTGACAGGGAGGGGGGGGCGTGGCTTGAGCGGAGGGACCCGCTACTCTCCCCCCCCTCCCTCCACGGACTCGGGCTGGAGCTGGAAAGTAAGTTTAAACACACACACGCAGGCACTCATTCATACACACACACGCACACACGCGCACACGCGCACACACACACAGGCAGGCACTCACGCACTCATACACACACACGCGCGCACACACAGGCAGGCACTCATACACACACACACACACACACAGACAGAGGCAGGCACTCACGCACTCGGGCACACACATACACACACAGATAGGCACGCACGCACTCAGACACACACACAGAGAAAGGCACTCACCTGCTGTCCCTCCACACTCCTCCCCGCTCCCCGAAGCCTCTCCTCCTCCCGCAGCCTCCCCTCCCCATTGGCTCACAGCCACACACGTCACGCGTCAAAGCTAGAAAACACCATTCTCTGGTGTCTCCAGCGGCTGACGCGCTACAGCGTGTAATCAGCTGTGCAGCCAGTGGGGACCGGGACCGGCTCGCGAGGATTCCCCTGCTGGTGGGGAACTCGCGACCCGCCGCCCGCGCCAACGAGCGCAGCGGGACCGAGGCCTAAAGCTTGCCGGGATCGTAGCGGGCTAGCCGCGGGTCCGTTCTCCATTTAAAAACAGAGTTTCCCGCGCGGCGGCCGCTTCAATAGATAAGCGCTAATGGCACTTACTATTGAAAGCGCCCGAGGCGCAGGAAAACCGGCCGAAACCGGCTCGGTTTCGGCCGGAGACAGCCCGCGCGCCGCCCGCGCTATTTTAAAACTGCGGTGGCGGCCGCATTAGAGTCAGCTTGGCCGCCACTGAATATGCATAAATTGTCAATGTAAAAAATACTGTATAGCATATTGAAAAAATTTGTACATACTGCTGCGGCCAGCTTCAATCTAACAAATGCCCGTAATTTTCCGGGGCTTTTTTTGGCTGGCGCCGAATTTGGCCGCGCTCAGCCGCATCTTCCCCTCCCCTCGCGACCCCCTGGCTACCTCTGATCCGCCTCTCTCCACATCTTCCCTCCATTCCCCTGTCCACTTACCCGGGGATGCCGGCGGAACGTGTGACCGGCGCCACAGTGACGCGCGTCACGCGTCACCAGCCGCGTCTGCCCGGAGTCTGCCCGCACATTGCGGTGGCGGCCGCAGAAGACTCAGGCCGCCACTGTAGTAATGTACCACAAAAGACAGGAATGGTGAACTATATGGACTACAGTATATTAACCCATATAACACACTGACAACAATCTATAAGTCACTGACACAGTACATAAATCACTAGTGACAATTAGTAAAACATTGACAACAATACATAAATCAAATAGAGAGTTAAACGGAATCAAAAAGGAGAAGAGAGGGATATGACTTCAATCCTGGAGAAATACTCCCAGATCAATATCGAAATTGTGTCCAAAGGGAAACAATGTTTTCAATTGATGTATCCATTTTTTTTCCAACTTAAAATCTGATTTGTCACATCTCCTCCTCTACCTATCAAAAGGAGTGCTACTGGGCATGGCCAAATGTATACAACAAAAGACAGACCATGTCTAGCTGGTCTCAGCTGTTTGGAGGTTAGTGGTCCCTCCCCCCAGGGTTTAAGCTCGCCCCCCCCCCCACTTGCCAAGTTAGCAATCATTCTCCCTCCAAATATAGAGGTAAATGAGAATTGTAATCAGGTAGTGATCGGACCTGCTAATTTGGTCATGCCTTGATGTGGCTTGCAGGCTTAGAATGCTCCTCAACAGATGTCAACCCTCCCCTAACTATTGAACTGGCAGGTGATTGTGGGCCCAAATGATCTCCCTCTGCAATATCTGCATAAGACATATTCACTGTTTACCACACTAGGTAAAAATGTGGGTTTCACAAAGCCAGGGTTCTGCAAATGAGACTTGAACGTTTTTGTGGTAAGGAGAAGAAAAAAGAATGTTGGCCCTTGGAAGAGTTACCAGTACAGGGACTGCCATTGGGCACACAAGCAGGAATATGGCTTTTAATCAGTTTTGTGGACAATGTTCCCATGATACTACTAAGACACTGTCTTTAAGATGGATCTTAATATACATGAGATTTAAACTCGACGTAAAAAAGAAATTGTATTCAAGCAAACCTTTTTCATGAGCTTCATCAGCTGTATTAGACTGGAATTGTGCAATTTGGTTCAAAATGAAAATCAAGCAACTGACTGTAAAGACCTTTTTTTGATGCTGTGTTTCTGATGGAAAAATAAGGAAAACTGAAGTGGCATGTGCGTCCACCGGCTCAGTAGTGCTGCTACAGACTAATGGGATGGTCCCTATCCCTACAATACTGTACTGGGTTGGCTCAGGGCCCATCTGGGGCCTAAGGGGCAGTATCTATGCCTAGCCCAGGAAGCCACGTGCTCCCTGGACACTACCTACTCCTGTCCTGACTCCCACACGACTTGGCACACTGGCTCCTTGTCCCAGAGGATATATCCTCCTCTTTGAGCGCCCTCCTTTCCGGCGCAGCCTCCTGAAAGCTCCAGGTGCCATTCCGCCGTCATTCTGGGACTAGTAGTTTCCCATACCATACATGCGGAGCCATTCAAGATGGTCACCGCAACTTAGTCCCGAGGCTTTTGGGAGTTGTGGTTCCGCAGTTCCAAGATGTCCGCCGCTGATACTGCGCATGTGCACCCTACAGTTTCCCCGACTTCCGGTCTGCAGACCAGCTCCCAGCAGAGCATTTCCTTGCACTGAAGGCAGGGAATGGGGACTCTACTACACAAATATATTCAAGTTGGGGTAATACACAAATATCATAAGACTGAGAGGCCACTGATGCAGAAGAGTTTTCCAATAACATACTGTACAACAATAGTTGACTTGAGATCATTGCATCCGTTTTGAGGGTCAGGCAATTTACAAATTGTAGATAATGGCCCCCAAAGGAATTGTTAAAATTATGTACATAATATATTCTGTGCTAGTAGAAAAACACTCTTAAATGGTAAAGGATTCATAATGCATAATAAATACAGAATATGGCAATCTCATAATAAACTGTGTATTAACAAAATCTATATGCTCGTGCACGCGAATCGCACTTTTTGTGTATGGTCTGTGTTGTAAGCGACAGCTGGGCGTGGCTATGACGCAAACGGGTAGGCAGACAAAATTCCATTTCAGTGCAGCATGGCACTTAATAAATATAAACAGATTTAGTTAGATGTAATTTACAAAACTCATTTAATTGTTTTTGACTTTTGTGAAGAAACAGTTCGGAGCATTATAAAACAGCTGCTTTCAGTCATTTTAAGAATCAAGCCACTATAAGTCTTGGTTTATTTTTGTTCCATGTTGATAAATTTTGCACTGAATGTGTTTGTTTAAGTGGAGGATGTTTTCCAATGAAATTGCAGCCTCACTGTGATTGGCTACTAGAGCGTGGCATGCACCGCAGCAGCGTGAAAAGACACTTTTCATGTCTTTCCTCTGATCTGCCGGGTCCACGCTCACTGCCGTACGCACGCGCGTCGGAAGTATAGAACGTTAGGTTTAAACAGTCGATTATAATTGACACGCACGGTAGCGCTCGTGCGCACACTATATTACGCGCCTATGGTACTCCTAGCTCTATAATTGTATTTACAAGAGCTGGCCCCTGCCCTTAATGAACAAGTAGAAGAAGACATGACTTTGTGACGTGGAAAATGCTGATGGGCCTGAAGTTACCTAATATTTTTCTCCAGTTAGATGAAGAAAACCAAATATGTTTGATGGATTCTCCATAACTTTATAAGGATGAGGCAGCTGTATACAACTACAGCTGCAACTACCGGTTGTAGACCGCTTGCCTTGAGAATTCTGCACCTAAACCCATCCCACGCTGCGAGATCCCTGCAGCACGCTGAGAGATTTCTGCGCCAGACTAATGGCCCATCATATTAACACAGCGGGGGTCCCTGTATTTGAATGGGACTCGCACTGTGAATCCTACCGGGTTGCGAGTCACATTGAAACGCAAGGAACCCTGCTGTGTTAATCCAATGTGCCATTACGGCCTGCTGTGGACCATCTCGCGAGTTACTGTGAGATGGTCACAGATTTTCCTTGGCAAGCAGTCTAAAACCGGCAGTTGCATCTGTAATTAAGGAGATGTTAAACATTTAACAAAGAGCCTTTGCCGTTTGGACATGATGCAGAATACTCGTAATATAGAGTTGTAGCAGGCGTACTGTACGAAGCAATAATGTGCAATATTGTCCAAAAATACTCGTACCTCTTGTTACTGAAACTTGGAATGGACATAATATGGAAGAAAATACTTGATTACTACAGAGCCTCAAAGACACTTGCACACCTTAACATACATATTTCCTTAGATGACTATAAATGTTTTTTAATTAAGTTTGATAACTAAAAAAAGAAATTGCATTATTATGCAGAGGCCAAAGTTATCAACTAGCAAAACACTTCAATTGCCATAAACATTTTTGTTAAAACTGCATCATGGAAGCAGATCTAAATAAACAGAAATGTTGCATCTTTCCCAATGAAATAAGATCTTGTGTCTTTATGTGATTATTAGCACGTACTGTAACAAGTATCCCAAAATACCAATGAAATTAAGAATAGAAAAATTATGTAGAGTTCGTGGGACAACTAATGGTGAGCTTTGTAATGTCCTCATTAAAAGAGAGACACTGCAATCCAGACAGTGCAAATAATGAATCCTCCTCTATACAGCACTTGAAGAATTGAAAAAATCCTCTTTTACCAAGTACCCTTTTATGCTAAAATAGAAGTGATTGTTTTGTCAAATAAGTGTTCCTTTTATTTTAGAACACTATTGGTCAGAAGATATTTGGCAAAGGTGAAGTAAAACAGTTATGTATCTTTCCTGCTTTTATAAATCTGATCTAGTGGCCCTCCACTATTTGTTTGCTTTTGAACCTAGTAATAACTGTCTTATGTTTTACAGCTTGAAAAAGAATTGACCTATGAAAAGTTTTTGCAATGGACAAACCCAGAAATGATGGACCAAACACAAATGCACTTGTCTGTTCCCAAGTTTAAACTAGAAGACGATTACGACCTGAAATCTGTTCTCATTAACATGGGGATGTCTGATGCCTTTGACATTGGCAGATCAGATTTCTCTGGAATGTCTGGGAATAATGACCTGGTTCTGTCAAAGGTGGTGCACAAATCCTTTGTGGAGGTGAATGAGGAAGGTACAGAGGCTGCAGCTGCCACTGCAGGAATCATGATGCTTCGATGTGCAATGATTGAACCGAGGATCACATGTGACCATCCTTTCCTCTTCTTTATTATGCACAAAAAAAATCGCAGCATCCTGTTCTGTGGCAGATTCTCTTCACCCTAAAATTGCAGTTATTGTTTTAATACTGTATAAGATCCAAGTAATTTACCTTTTTCTACCACTAACTAAATGTTTTAAGCACTTCTAAGTAATACTGACATTAGCTATAAACACTACACTCCTTGCAGGCTCAGCAAGTGAAGGTGTAACACTCCCGCCTCAGTCTGTTTTGTAGGCAATCTGAGAACATGCTGTTATTGGGGCATAATGATTTGCGACCACAGACTTGTTGGTTGTATTTTTTTGTGGACCTATTGGTCTCTGAGTCGGTGTAAGTAATGATTTCTGCAGTGTCTTTAAAAATACTCCAAATAAATACAATTTACTTGGGCACAGAATTTAATGTTATAGCTTGGTGATCAAGTAAACAGCACTACTGATATCAAGAAGCATTGTAAATCGTATGACTCTAAAAATCCAATCTGAATGGCAACCCATTTGCTAAAAACCATCAGTTAATTTTGGGGCACCATGACTACACATAGTTCATATATTTCCACTTGAAAGATATGATTAGGAACCTATATGTGACAGAACACTACGTTTCACCAGGTGCACGGATGACCAGGTCTTGTACACAGAATGATCTGCTACAGATTTCTGTGGTGATGGAAGTGGGGAGAAAAAAAGAACATTTATTAAGCCTAATTGCATCTTCATCATATGTGACTGGTTCCATAACGCAGACCATCACTACATTGCTTTTCAATAACTTTCATCCATGACGCATTTATTTAATTGATAGCAATGCATGTCAAATATGTCATACAATTGTTGTAATTGAATATAAATTGAAACAATGTGAATGTTATCACAGCGAAACAAGTGTTATGGTGTTGGTGCTAGTTATACCAGTGTCCTAATGTGTATATGCAGTGACCGTTTTACAGAAGTGGCTGTTAATTCTGTTTTCCTGTGTAATAAACAAACCCTGAAATCTACAGTTTGACATAAATGTGGGTTTTTTTTCAGATGTAATACTGTATTACCATAGTAGTGATAGTGTAGTACCATGTGGTACTAATATGTTGCATGTGTTGAAAGCAAAACAAATAATACAACACAAACGGCTGCAATTCTAAAGTTAGTGGTCAAGGCCAAGTTATAAGCCGGATTCAGAATAGCCTGGTGAAGCATTTCACAAAGTATGACGTATGGGGAACTGCACGTCTAGGTGATAAAGTTCTACAAATAGTGGCATTGTTTTGCCTTTCTGTACTAGTCCAATGTGGAGTATCAAAGAAAGACAACTATAATGGAGGCTGTCGCAGAGAAACCAAGGAAATTGCTCTGTTAAAGTGTAAAATACAAGGCTTTTAAGGATTTCTATAAGGAAATGCAAAAATCAGAAAAGGAATTATGTTGAAAGAATATGCTTTATTGCTTTTAACGAAACCATTTAGTAATTAAAGGTACAAGACGCCACTGTATGAAGCACAACACGGCAGTTAGTGCAGTATGTGGTGTTTGAGTTTGGATTACGATCGGGGAAGGATGGAGATGGGGTGAGAAGAGAGACTGAGCAAGTGAGCAAACTGGAGACGTTTCACAGAACTACATTGTGTGCATGTAATCGGAGGTGAATACGCAATATGCCTGGTTTGTGGGGGAAAGGTAGAAAACTAAGGATTTTTTTATTTTTTTTACTTGTGCTCAATGATATTATGTGTTGTCCAAACATCTGAGGGCAAATACCAAATATTACACCATAAAATACTGATTTAATTCTAGGTACAGTAGGGCTTATGCCAGACTAAAGAATAAATCCTACAACAATACAAAAAAGAGAAACTACAAGGAGCACTTTTTAGTAGTAAAGTCCCTGCCTTTGCAGCAGATACACCCAGTTCAAATCTAAGTATACAGGTCTCCGTGTAACCTTGGCTAACTAACGTTAAATTGTAAATTTTTAAGGGTAGGGGCTCTGCCTGCCTGATTCTGTGTGTGTGTGTGTGTCTTAGGTGAAGGGTGCGCAAACTTTTTTTCATCTGCAACCCGCTTACCTCGTCTTTGACATTTTCTGACATCATGTGATGTCACGTTGCCATGGCAAGGCGTCACCATAAGCCTCCGGAGACAAGGTAAGTGGCATACAGAGGCCTCGCGCGCTCCCCCGACATTTAATTTAAATGCTTTGGGAAAGAGTGCTAGGCCTCTGTAATCACCCAACCCGCCTTGGCTCTCCATTGAGAGGAAAACACACCAATGATCCACTTTAAGATTGCCATGGTTGGTCTTACCTAATTCTACATAGAAAATGTTCCTGCGTTCACCAAGTTTCTGTAGATTTTTCCATTGAGGGCCTAGTTATCCACAGTGACATCAATGATTTTATGTTTAAAATTAATTTTGAATTTTTTTTTTTTTTGTAAATGTGTATTTTAATTTGGTTAATGTCCCAAACCACTATTGACCACATTTGACTAATGGGGATATTATGCATTAGTCTGGAGGGGGATGGTTATGTTTGAGGGTGGAGCTGGTGGGTGGCAGGAGGGTTTAGCCCCATCATTACTGTAGCGGTTAGCCACTAAGGCAAAGCTTTTTTTCCCCCCCATAGGATTGAAGCAGGGGGTCTCAGAGCAGAACCACATTAATTTTAGGTCCGGGAATCCCCTGCTTCACGAAATACAGATCTCAGTATGGGGTGCCGGTATCTTGGAGCTGTTTAAAGGTCCCGGTCACGTGGGAGATTTCAACTTTTTCCGGTGTCGCATACGGAGGATTATCTCAGGAAGCAAGGGTTCCCCAGACCTGAAATTAATGCAGTTCGGCTCCGGAGAACCCCTGCTTCAATACAATGTACTAAATGAAAACAGCACAATCTGCTATAAGCTGTGTGGGGAGACCGAGATACTGCTTATCTCTGATCTCTGCGCAGCTCTTAGACTTGGGTGGCCTAGTAGGATTAAAGTGGTGGGGGTCCAATCCAGAAGCAGGGACATCCACTGATTTAATCTTTCTGGGAAACTTGCTGTCCTTCACAAGAGCGGTAGCCACTATTTGCAACCACATAGTATAAATAACGGCACCGAAGACAGTCTGGCTACATCTGTACATCACATTGTCTTGTAAAGGTTGATTTGGCTTGTCCAAAATTAATATTTATTCTATTTAAAAACCTTCATTGTTTCTGACAGCACTAAAACCAGATTATTCTTTTTTGGATGACAAATTGTAGACATCTTTTGATTTAATCAGAATTGTATTTCTAATCTCTATATTGTTTGTCTATACCATATGTATGATTGCAATCAAATAAAGGGCACTTAATTGTATTTTCCAGCTTGAACGAGAATTATCGTATGAGAAATTTGTGGAATGGACAAACCCAGAAACGATGGACAGGACAGAAGTGAAGCTTTCCTTACCCAAGTTTAAACTAGAAGACAATTACGACCTGGAATCTGTTCTCAGCAGCATGGGGATGTCTGATGCCTTTGACATTGGCAGATCAGATTTCTCAGGAATGTCTGAGAATAATGACCTCGTTCTGTCAAAGGTGGTGCACAAATCCTTTGTGGAGGTGAATGAGGAAGGTACAGAAGCTGCAGGTGCTACTGGAGTAGTTATGATGCTTCGTTGTGCAAGAATTGTTCCAACGTTCACATGTGACCATCCTTTCCTGTTCTTTATAATGCACAAACAGAGCCGCAGCATTCTGTTCTGTGGCAGATTCTCTTCACCTTAAAATATAAAAGGAAAATAAGTCACAATTTACATTTTGCTTTCTTTCTGATATTTCTACCACGAGCCCTGTGGATATTTAGGTCAACAATAGATTATACGCTGGAACTGACACTTGGCAAAATTAGATGTTAACTGAGGGTCATTTAATATCATTAAAGAAACATGAGTGTTGGTTTCCCAAAATGTTGTAATACAATAATTTAATCAATTTGTTACTTCTCTCTTTAAAATAAGTTTAGTTCAGGTAGAGCTGCAATTTGTGTATATTAATCGGCTCACATTGGTTTTGAGGTGCAGGCTGAGGCTTCAGTCCACTGAATCATAGCCAGCAAATTCCTACAGAATTGGTGCCTCTTACAGGCGTCTGGCTGGAAGATCTTTTAGTCTACACCACATTTTACTTGTTGGTAATGCAAATGCTTGGAGTTCAGGTGGTACAATTAATGCACTATGGGATCTAAAGTCTCCCAGCTGCAAAATTGTAGGGGGGGGGGATAGGGCTAAAACTACCAAGTTTATCAAAGAAAAGGATCCCTTTATAGCAATTAGAGTTTTTCCTTTTATAAATCTGGTGCAATTATTTTGCATAAACACTTACAGTAGATACTTATCTTGAAGAAAGGGGGTTCCCAACAGGGAGAGATGGGTCTCAAAGGTATAGGGGGTGCACTGAAACAGAAGCCAAACGGATTATATGCAAATCCTAGGCTAACTGAAATGACATGGGTAATGTTAATACAGCAGGTGTCACCCTAAAACAAGCCTTAAAGTATAATATAAATCCAAGATGTGGAGTCTGATAGAGGTATATGAGTCCCAAGGGTAATGCAATATTGCAGATAAAAGACCCTGATGCAGGGACAACCTCATAAAAAGACTATCCAATTGATAGATAAAGCATATGTACTCACAGAGATGAGATGATCCTTCTCCTGAGGTATATCTTCACTTGTAGGCTTATCTAGATACTTATCTTGAAGATGTAGATGTGATAGCACTTTTGCTTTAACCTATTCACTGCCAGAGAACTGTACACCAAAGGAAACTTCTGTCCCCGAGGATTTATAGTTGTTCAAATTGTAAGATTAATTGTAAATTGTGATGCCTTTTAAGGGACCAATATTAAAGTTCCTAGATTAAGAACTCAATGGTTTGAAAAGCTCTACACTTTTATTTAAAGTATACATTATATGAAAAATACACTTAAAGAAGATATCTATGATTTTAAAATATCGTTACACCATAATTTAATCTATGACGGTCAGCTAAAACGCATCACAACCTACAAAAAAGTCTACATTTCTCCAGGACAAATACAGCTACTAGACCCTTGAATGATGGACCCTTTAAGACTTAAATTCCAATAGAAGCCTGAATGTTACTGAACTTTTAATACACAAACCCTTCTCTCTTCATGGGTCATGTAATGTATATTTGCTGCAGAATGCTTTAGCAAGACAGTAGTAGTAATACAAATTGGAATTGTCTTCTTCACCACCAATATGTGATTGTGATAGATCTGGTTATATCAGTGTTACAAATAAATGCTTAATAGTATTTTTGATATATCTACTTCTAACAAATCACTTGTCCAGTATGAATACTAGATGAACCACATTTTATTTACTCATGACCAGAACATAAAGTATTATAAGTAGTATTTTGAGAAGGGCAGTTAAACAAAAGTGTCCTTTTATCTGAAATGCTTTTATTTTACCAAAAATGGCTTTGCTTACTTTCCCTTCTATAGCAAAAAATAAAGACAATATAAAACTACTTTTTGGTGTTTACTAATTTTGTATTTGTGGTATGTCTCTTGTAAAATACTTTAAGTTTAACTTTGCAGTGCGTGGCTGGACGCCTCTGGCACAAAGAAACATGATTGCTGAATTCCACAATACACCTTAAAAGAAGCTGTTCCCACCCAACCCCATAATAACCAGTCATACAAGTATTTTTGGATGAAAACGGTCACAGCATTTTATTACTACAAATATAGTGCTTGCCATTCGTTAACCATTTAACACATTCTAACATATGACAGCCACTGGCTTTAAGGTCACTGCAACCACTAGGTGGGCGGCGGGAGTAGAGGAGGAAGTACAACAGAGGGGGGGTAGAACAGCGGCGCAGGGGAGGAAGATGGGAGGAATGTGGGAGTAGAGCAGGGCAGAGGAGGGGTGCGGCCAGGATTAGTCCAACCCGCAAGTCTTCACTGACTTCCGGTGTTTGCTGCTGTACAGCACAGGTCCTCCCAGAAGTTATCCACCTGCCGCCCTGCTCTGTTCCCACGGTCCTCCGCCCTACTCTCCCGCCGCCCCCGTCTCTGCTGTCACCCAGCTCTGTGCCCACTGCCTGTCTACACCAGCTCCTGCCACCTTGTGTCCTCCCCCAGGCCACTGATAGGTATTAATTGGGGGAGGGGGTGTGCTAGAGAGGGGCTACTGTGTAATGTAAAAAAAAAAAAAAATTCCAAAAGTGACTGAAGGTTTGCCTAAGGTGCCAAAAACCCCAAGCCAGCACAACCCAAGCCACAAAACTAAAGGCGTTGTGCTACATTCCTAAGGCCATATATGGCCAACGAAAACCCATCAGCATTTAACCTCATACAAGTGGCATGAACATTCCGCTGCTGTGATAACACCAAAATGTGTTCTGTTTTTACATAATTTCTTTATACATACTTTTAATAAAATGACATTAATACCAATACTTTTTTAAATATACACAGTTAGGTTCGGAAATAATTGGACACTGACATAATTTTCATAATTTTGGCTCTGTACGCCACCACAATGGATTTTAAATGAAACAACCGAGATGCAATAGAAGTGCAGGCTTTCAGCTTTAATTCAAGGGGTTGATCAAAAATATTGTATGAAACGTTTAGGAATTGCAACTATTTTCATACACAGTCCCCTTATTTCAGGGGCCCAAATGTAATTGGACAAATTAACACAATCATAAATAAAATGTTCATTTTTAATACTTTGTCGATAATCCTTTGCAGGCAATGACTGCTTGAAGTCTGGAACGCATGGACATCACCAAACGCTGGGTTTCCTCCTTTGTGATGCATTGCCAGGCCTTTACTGCAGCTGTCTTCAGTTGTTGTTTGTTCGTTTGTCTTTCTGCCTTAAGTTTTGTCTTCAGCAAGTGAAATGCATGCTCGATCAGGTTGAGATCAGGTGATTGACTCGGCCATTGCAGAATATTCCACTTCTTTGCATTAATAAAACTCCTGGATTGCTTTCGCCGTATGTTTTGGGTCATTGTCCATCTGTAAAGTGAAGCGCCGTCCAATCAACTTCGCTGAATCTGAGCAGACAAAATATCCCTATACACTTCAGAATTCCTCCGGCTGCTTCTGTCTTCTATCACAACATCAATAAACACTAGTGACCCAGTGCCATTGTAAGCCACGCATGCCCATGCCATCACACTGCCTCCACCGTGCTTTACAAGTGATGTGGTATGCTTCAGATCATGAGCCATTTCAAGCCTTCTCCATACTTTTTTCTTCCCATCATTCTGGTACAGATTGATCTTAGTTTCATATGTCCAAAGAATGCTGTTCCAGAACTGGGCTGGCTTTTTTAGATATTGTTTGGCAAAGTCTAATCTGGCCTTTCTATTCTTGAGGCAAGGTGAATGGTTTGCACCTTGCGGTCAACCCGCTGTATTTGCTCTCGTGAAGTCTTCTCTTTATGGCAGACTTGGATAATGATATGCCTACCTCCTGGAGCGTGTTCTTCACTTGGCTGGATGTTTTGAAGGGGTTTTTCTTTACCATGGAAAGGATCCTACGATCATCCACCACTGTTGTCTTCCGTGGACGTCTAGGCCTTTTTGTGTTGCAGAGCTCACCAGTGCGTTCTTTTTTTCTCAAAATATACCAACCTGTTATTTGGCCACTCCTAATGTTCCTGCTATCTCTCTGATGGATTTTCTTTTTTTTTTGCAGCCTAAGGATGCTCTGTTTCATTTGCATTGAGCGCTCCTTTGACCACATGTTGTGGGTTCACAGCAACAGCTTCCAAATGTGAATGCCACACCTGGAATCAACTCCAGACCTTTTACCTGCTTAATTGATGATGAAATAACGAAGCAATAGCCCACACCTGCCCATGAAACAGCTTTTGAGTCTATTGTCCAATTACTTTTGGTCCCTTGAAAAATAGGGTGTTACATATTAAAGAGATGTAATTCCTAAACCCTTCCTCCAATTTGGATGTGAATACCCTGAAATTAAAGCCGATATACTGTTGCGGCCCCTTTTATCCTCCTACATCCCTGTGACGGTAACTTTGTGACAGGCTATTAATAATACACACCAAAAATATAACTGGGTTGAACTGAACGAGGCTTAGATATGATAAAATATAATTTATTCCTTGAAAAAGGTGAACACACGAGATAGTACAAATAACAACAAAATATAACACTTACTTAAGATGGAATGATGAAGCAGTCATAATTCTGGACTGGCAGTTCATACAGCAATCTTCAAAATCACCAAGACACGAAAAAACATGAAGGACAATGAGTAAGGGCTGATACTGGGTTAAATACCATTTCAAACCCATCTCTTAACCCTAGGCGCCGAGTTGGCTAGAAAAATCTCTTTGAAGGAGACTTTGGTTTCCCTTGTAAGTGTGAAGACCAACACTTAAAAACACTCAGTTCCGAGAGGCGCATGCGCGACGGCAAGGAGTATGGCAGCTTAGTCTGAGAGCTCCCTGCCTCGCTTCCCGATATATCACGTAAAATCTACCAAATTCCACACCAAACGGCACACAAACTCATATAAAGATTAAACAATTAAACAGGATGTCACGGAAGACCCCCAAAACGACGAAAAAACGAGGGTTACCAGAATATTTTGGCAGACCGGGGCCGCGCGGTGCAGGCTCAGAAATGGCGCCGGTTTCAAACGCCGGCTCAGAAACTGAACCCGACGGGGAGGAGGAGGAATTAACCCTGCAGGAACAACTGCCGGCAAGACAATGCGACATAACTAGACTTTGCACTGATCTTAAAGCTTTCTTTCAAGCTGAAATAAAAGAGCTGAAAAGGGAAGTGTCCGGACTGGGTGAAAGGACAGGAGTTCTGGAAACGAAAGTGGACCAATCTATAAGAGCCATCCGGAGACAGGATAAAAAAACTATTGACCTACAAGAACAAATTAATGAATTAAAGGAGCGTCAAGAAGATGCTGAAAATCGCGACAGGCGAAATAACCTCAGGATAAGAGGGGTCCCGGAGAGTGTCTTGGACTGTGAGGAATATATTATACACTGGATGGAGACACTGCTCCCTGAAAACCCAAAAGACACCCTGGCAATGGACAGATGCCACAGGGCACTGAGAGCTAAACCTTTACAAAACGAGCAACCGAGGGACATAGTAATACGCTTACACTATTACAAAACAAAAGAAACCATACTTAATAAAACCAGGCCCCTACCTGTTGTGGAACATGAAGGAGTGCGGCTCTCGGTGTTCCAGGACCTGTCCCCAATAACACTGGCCCGCCGGAGAAACCTACTGCCCATCACCAGAGCCCTGAGGGAGAAAGGAGTCAGATACCGGTGGACCTTCCCCTTCGGCTTACAAGTGGCTCGGGGAGGCAGATCCTTCACCATCAAGGTCCCGGAAGATGGACCCTCTTTCTTGGGCAAACTGGGACTGGGAGAAGGCCCTATAGCTGCTGACCCGGCGAGTCCAACCCCGGACCCCATCTGGTCACAGACCCCAAAGTCCCCCCGAGCGCAGAAAGATAAAACCTAAAAATGTGAGTTAAAGCTAAAGTTCAGAGTTAAGTAACTGTTTGGTTGCGCTACGAAGTTAACTACAACAGGTCCCAATGCCCACTGTTGAGCTATGCCCTAATAGACTGTTGAAAATGGCTAGTTAATAAGCTACGAACTCACTTACCCCCTGAGAGTCCGGATCGTGGAGATGAAGAAAAAACAGATGTCCCCATGGTGTCCAAGATGGAGCTCGTCGCAGAAGATGGCGGTGCAACACGAGGCTGATGGAGTCCACGGTGACACGCAGGAGCCGGATGGCAGGTTTGGGCGGGAGCCGGGAGAGCGCGCAAGCACCTCTGCATCGGGAGAAAGCTGGATCCAAAATGGCGGCGGCCGGAAAGACGTCAGCAGGAAGGGGGCGGAACCGGCAAAACAGACGCCATCTTGGAGGAGGCAAGGAGTAACAGAAGGACCCGAGAGGTGACCAAGACGCGCCGGAGCGGGGGAAACGGAAAGGCCCCCACCGGCACGAGTTAGACAGTCCCAGCTCCCGGCGGGCAAATTTAAACAGGTCAAAGATGCGGAGGAAAGCAAAAGACGGCAACTGACAAGAGGAGAAGGTTTGGGAAGTAGCGGGGCAGAGGAGGAAGGTGGAGAGAGAGACAAGGGCATAAGAGGAATGGAAAAGGGGGGTCCCAGATAGTTTAAAGGAAAGGGGGGAGATGAGGAGGGCAGCACAGAAGTGACGGAGACGAAGGCAGATGCAGGTAGGATCAGAATGGGATGATAGGAGGTTAATAGAAAAATAGAGGGAAGGAGGAAGGCAGGATTAGGGTGGGATAAAGTAGGAGACTGAGAGAGGGAGGAAGTAGGCAGGACGAAGAATAGATAGAACGCAGGGCAGGGATTAGGATAACGAAGGAAGTAGAAGGTTCAAGTATGTAGATAGAGGGGGGAGTCATCCGAGGGGGGCACCTTAAGAAGAAAGAGAGATGAAATTGATAGAACAGGAAAGGGGAGGTAGATAAGAGGGAGATAGAGGGATAGGGGGATGTGGAAGGCACAAGCAGGTCGTACTAGGAAAGGTAGAGAGGGGGGACCAGGAGTGATGAGAACAAAGTAAGTGACGGGGTAGATAAAGGAGCGTGAGCTAAAGAAGAAAAAGGGACAAAGAGAGAGACGTGAGTAGAAGGTGGAGAGAGACAGTCGTAGGGCCCGAAGCTAGGAAGATTAAAATAAAGAAATATCAAAAAGGGGACACTATGGGGAGGGACAAATTAGAGACATATCAGGGGGACTATTCAGGAGGACTTAGACGAAGCCTCGAAAGTAGGGGCAACGAGGCGAACGGGACCTGTTGGGTTTAGCCAAAGTTTGGTAGATAGGAAGATTTAGTAGTTTAAGGGAAGCGGAGGGGAGCAGAGGGGGGAAGCCTGCTCCGAAGTCTACATGGGCCTGGCGCTAGGGCGGGGGAGAAAAACCCCTAGGTGCACGGGCGCGACCTTTGGGGTTAGATGGCCAGGGAGGGGTGTTAAACATCACGCCCTAAGACTGGACATCCGGCACAAGAGCCAAAAACCCAGAGGCAGAAGTATCGGCGAAAGGAGAGATGCAAGAATACGCCGAGAAATATTAATTGTTATTGTATGTTGTGTTGTGTATTTGTCTACCCCCCTGTCCCTTGGTGTTTGTTCCCTTTCCCGTATCCTTGCAGAGGGGCCCGGAGAGATTCGAGCGGGTGGAAAAGGCAAGAGACCCACGACAAGACAAACTCGGAATGACAAGATGAAGCTACGTCAGAAGGCCCAGCACAGATCTACTAATGAGTAAGGACATAGTGTTAGTATCCCATAATGTTAAGGGCCTCAATAGTCCGGCTAAACGGAGAGTCGCATTTAGAGACTACAGACGCAAAGGTGCGGAGGTGCTCTTCTTACAGGAGACCCACTTTTCCCAAAACAACTTTCCCAAGTACTTTGACAAGGACTTTCGGACTCACTTCCTAGCTTCAGCTCGAGTAAAAAAAAGAGGGGTCGCTATCCTACTCCATAACCGTATACCATTCAGGCATGACAAATCATATAGTGACAGAGAGGGGAGATACCTAATAATCACAGGCTCCATCAGGGAGTATCCAATAACATTGGCTACAATATACGCCCCGAATGACAATGCGACATCATTTTTTAGTAGTTTCTTTGATAAGCTAAGTAAAGTTGCAAAGGGGAACATTATAGTAGCGGGTGACCTGAATAGAGTCCTCAACCCAAGCCTAGACCGTTGCACGACTACTAACAAACCACACAGACAGGACGTATTAACTTTGACAAAAGGCCTAACAAGTTGTCAGCTTATAGACATATGGAGAGAGCAACACCAAGGAGTACGTGAGTACACTTTCTACTCTCACCCCCACAATACATACAGCCGGATAGATTACTTCCTTGTGTCCAACAGATTGGTCCCTGGGGTCTCTCGTTCAGAGATCCATGATATTTCATGGTCTGACCATGCACCTATAGAGCTGCGGTGCACATTAGTTCCGCTGGACAGACCTAGAGCGAATTGGAAGCTAAACGAGATCCTCTTAAAGATCCCGGATCTCGGACGGGAAGTAGGTGAAAAAATTACAGAATATTTTGAGGAGAATGAGGGGAGCGTGGCGTCACAAGCCACGCTGTGGGAAGCCCATAAGGCAACCCTCAGGGGAATATTGATGAATCTGGCCGCCAAGCGGAAACGGGAAAGAGAGAAAAAAACTAAGGACTTAGAAACACAAATAGCTGAGCTCTCTGCCCTGCATAAAACGAATAAGAGGGAAAAAACGCTTAAACAACTTTTAGACGCCAAAATTAAACTTAATCTTCTCCTCACCTCCCAGGCGGAGAAGGAAATGGCTTGGTCAAAGCGTAAATTTTATGAAAAAGCGAACAAACCTGATACACTCCTTGCCAATAAGCTAAAAAAGAAGCTTCAAAATTACTCTATTCACGCAATTCGGAACCAGCAGGGGGACCTTACCTCCATACCTGGGAAAATCGTAGAGGCTTTTAAAACCTACTACGAAGAGCTATATAATGGAGACAAGGTCACTCATAACACTAAAACGGGAGAGTTATTGAACACCTTCCTAAAAGAGGCAAATTTACCAACATTGAGAAGGGACGAGAGAGAGGCGCTGCAGGCGGACTTTACTCTTGAGGAAATACTGGAAGTCATCAAAGCATTAAAACCGGCCAAGGCGCCGGGGCCCGATGGCTTTTCTAATCTATATTATAAGAAATACGCTAAAATTCTAGCCCCACATATGCTAAAACTATTTAACGATATTTTGGAAGGGGCCTCCTTTCCAGCACAAATGCTTCAGGCTTCCATCTCTGTGATCCACAAACCTGGAAAGGACCCGGCAGACTGCAAGAGCTACCGGCCCATTTCACTGATCAATTCCGATATCAAAATCTATTCTAAACTCATAGCAAACAGGGTGGGTAGTGTCCTTCCCAGGTTAATCCATACGGATCAGGTAGGGTTTATCGGAGGCAGACAGGCGGCAGACAACACCAGAAGAATTATTGATCTGATCGATCTGGCCCAAAAGAAAAAAACACATTCCATGGTGCTAAGTCTGGACGCAGAGAAAGCCTTCGATAGAATAGACTGGCCCTATCTAACGGAAACTCTGGGAGCATTTGGCTTTAAGGGACGTCTATTGAGGGCCATCATGGCGCTGTATGAGGGCCCAACGGCGAGAGTGAGGCACCAGGGCTTTCCCTCTGAGCAATTTCACATAAAAAGTGGAACGAGACAGGGATGCCCGCTGTCGCCGTTGCTGTTTGCCCTTTGTATAGAGCCACTGGCGGCGCACATACGCAACAGCCCAGATATCACAGGCATCTCAGATGGAGAGCTCGAGTATAAGGCCGCTCTGTATGCGGACGATGTTATCCTAACGCTGTCCAAACCGCTCACGTCCCTCCCTAATGTATTTGGAATCCTGAGCAAATTTAACCGCATTTCCGGCTTTAAGATCAATCAGTCCAAATCAGAAGCCCTCAATATAAACCTTCCCAAGGAAGTGGAAAAACTGATTGATTTTAACTTCAATTTTAAATGGCAACCCTCCGCTATCAAATATTTAGGGGTATATCTTACACGGGACTACAAAACTCTATATAAGGCAAACTTTCCCAGGTTAATAAAGGCACTGAGAGAGGATCTCAGGGTGTGGGCAAAAGGGGGCATCTCATGGATTGGAAGGATACACTGCGTGAAGATGAATCTCCTCCCAAAGATGTTATATCTTTTCCAGAGCCTACCTGTACCGGTGGTTCACTCTGACATCCTCTCCCTGCAGTCAACTATTATGAATTTTATATGGAATAAGAAAAACCCACGAATTGCTAAGGGTATATTAAAGAGACCCACAGTGAGAGGAGGATTAGCGGTACCTTGTTTGTTTGCTTACCACAAAGCGGCCCAATTGGCTCAAATTCTCCAATGGCACACGGACCCAAGCCTTCGGAGATGGGTAGAGTTGGAGAGAAAGTGCTGTGCACCGATTGACATCCAGAAGCTAATTTGGCTGCCCAAATGTAGGGCACGCCAAATAGGCACACCGCTTCAGGCCATTGACAATTCGCTACGAGTGTGGGAGGCCACTAAATTTAAGTGTAAATTAACTACAAAAGCTTCTCTTATGACGCCAATCATTGGCAACACAGATTTCGCTCCAGGGCTGAACAGTAAAAATTTGACGTACTGGATACAAGCGGGAATAACCCGTCTGAAGGATCTGGAGGGTAGGATACATATTCAAACATTTGAGCAAATTAAATCCGCAAAGGATATCCCAAACACAGAATTTTTTAGGTATCTCCAGATCAGAGATTTTTACAACCAAACCCCAATTAGACCAGCACGCACCAATTTTGAGCAGCTGTGTTCCAGAGACGTGGACACAAAGGGACTCACATCTAGAATGTACAGGGAAGTGGTCTGTCCGGAGACAAAAAGTGAGACCCGGTTAAGCTACATGCGACAGTGGGAGACTGACCTAGGGGAGACGCTAGAGGACGAGGAATGGGAGCAGATCACACAAGCAGTAGCTAAAAGCTCCATATGTACCACACTGAAGGAGAACGCGTATAAGGTCCTGATGCGGTGGTACTACACCCCAGCTAGATTGGCTAAATTTGTTAAGGGCTACTCTCCGCTCTGCCCAAAACAGTGCGGGGAGGTGGCCGACCTGCGACACATGCTGTGGTCATGCACGAAAGTGGTCCCGATTTGGGAACAGATTAGAGATTGGTTACAGCGGATGCTCGATTGGGAGATCCCCCTGGACCCGTGGTTGTTCCTGCTGGGCAGACAAATCCAGGGTATGTCAAATGCGACGCACAAATTAATCGCGCATTTTGCAACAGCCACTAGATGCGAGATCGCAGCATTATGGAAGCAACCAGAAATCCCAATTATCCCCAAGATTCGAAATAGGATTTGGCACGTATGCCGGATGGAGCAATTAACGAGTTTGGTTAATGACACCGGCACAAATTTCTTAAAAGTCTGGTCGCCTTGGCTGACTCAGACAGATATCCCCGGGGTGGATGCCACCGCAATCTTGCGTTAATAGGTTCAGGCGCGTTCTCCTTGGGGGGTCAGAGACGGAACGACAAATAGCGACGAACAGTTAGTGGACAGCCCCCGGAGTAGTAGCCCCCCAAAACAAATCAGCGGAGAAAACATTTTACGCCAGAGACAGAAGCAAGGAGTGCCAACCAGCACGACAGGACGCCCGTAAAAGACATCAAGTCAGCAGGAACACCCTGGGTCGACCCTCTCCCCCCCTTCTTCCCCCCCCCCCTCCCCTGCCCGTCGTCTGATTTGTCTTGTCTGTCCTGTATGTGATGTCCTTGTCCTGTACTGTGGCAGTTATCGTTGCCTGATAAATGATTAAAAAACATTATTGGGGGGAAGTTACACAATGGGATGTGATACAATGTATGTTGATGTGACCCCAATAAAGAAAAATTTGAAGTTGAAAAAAAAAAAAACCACTCAGTTCCTTTGTTCCTGACCCCAGTATAAACAATCAGGGCAGTTAACTTTTGATCACAAGTCTATGCTAAATTTTCAGGATAGCCTTCCTGCCCTATTAGCATAGCAGATGGAGCCTGCCTTGTCAGAGCAGGTCCAAAATCCCATATACACTTTAATATCTTCACATATTAATAAGTTCTTGGGGGTATCTGGCAGGATACTCTTGGTTTGTAAGTGTGAGTTATAACACTCACAAACCACTCCAGCTTTATGCAAACAGGTAGAGTGGCTGAGCCTTTGATCAGGGGTCTGCTTCCTAAACATTTGGTTGCTCTCTTGACCATTTGCATTCCTTAGTAGGCAGGCATCTTTGAGGGTAACTTAAACAAAGGGCTATAATCACTATTCAACTATTAACCCTTGCCCTCCCTGATGGATCCCAGTGTTTGTGTGGTGCAGACACTGGAACAGAAACAATACATTTTTACAGGGGAATAAACATTTGGGTACTGAAGCAAGGTAAAAACACATTGCTGGACCTCAGTCCAGTTAACCCCTTGCTACCCAGGTGAGAGTAGAGGGGGGCCAAATGGGGTGTAACCCCTTTAATCCCGGGCCAAATCCTCTCATGACAATCCCCGAAAAAATTCGGGGATGTTTTCAGTTTGTCACGGACTTTGCTGCGCGTCAGCCGCATTCACCAGACAGCGCTAATGGCGCTTAACATTGAAAGTGCCCACGGCGCCCAAAACGGCCGAAAACATGCTGTATCTGCCCGCGATTTAAAAGATCGCGGAGAAACGACCGCAGGAGGTTAAAGGCGGCCTCCACTGTACTACACTTTAAGACCATATTCATAATTTATCTGTAACTTGAATTTATTTTGGTACGCGGCTGAAATAACAAAACGTATCAGTGTCCAATTATTTCCGGACCTAACTGTATATAGTAGTATGGGAAACTCTCTTCCTCTTTGGCTAACATAAAATGGTTGACACTTTCAGTTGAACCAACTGTCCTTTTAACTAAAGTGACCAGACGTCCGTTTTTTCCAGGATTGTCCCAACGACATTTTAAAAAAAAAAGTGCAAAAATGTCCCGTTTATTTTGTTTACCTTTGGCGCATGTGAAGTCTGCTCTGTTCGTGCATATGCATTTGGCGCGGCCATTTGTGCATGTGCAAGTTTTTTTTTACTGGGAAAATATGGTCACCCTACTTATAGCTCTGCCCACTTATCCCAACCTGGCAGAGAACTCCACGCAGGACACAGTGAGGAGGGAAAGTTTGTGTGTGTATAGCTGCAGAGTTTGTATCTGTGTGTGTGCGCTTTAGTGTATGTACAATTTTGTTTGAATTAAAAATCTATATAGCTACAGTATACAGAAGTCCAAAAGTACAGGTGAGGCTGCGCTGGTAGGAGATTCCCTGATAATCCAAGTAAAGTTGTTTCTTCTGCTTCCACTCACTCCCGGGATCCACCGGGGCCAATAAGATACATAAATACACAAAAAAGAGAGAAGTGCAAGAAGGAACCAGAATCAATAACTCAATAACGGTTTTATATATTCAAATCTATAAATAAATACAGCAATTACATAGTAAAACAGCGGCAGCAGAAACGGCACATCCCCACACCACTCGATCCACTAGATGTTAAATAATGATATCCCAGTAATTGGTAGTAGCTAGCCCCTCCAAACCGATCCGATTGGGGGCTGACTAATGTTAATGTCCTGAAAGACTACACTGGCCTGCTGCGGAACTCGAGCAGCACACCCGGCTACCGGGAGGTGGGGGGGTTGAATTTGCGTCCTGCATATGACGTCACGCATCTTCTGCAAGGACTTGATACCACAACACGTTTCGCGTAAACATGCTTCGTCAGGGGGTGTAGCCATACCCTCTAATGATTGCCCCTTATATACGGGTCGCCACCTCACGATTTTATCCCAGAGTTCACAATTAGTGCCATACAGATGCAGCGGCCGTTATTCGAACATTTCACAGGGCTGTTTTCGTGTGCTCTGCTGTATTCCATGCGGCATTCACGCCTGTGTTTACCGCGGTTGATTTTGTTTGAATTTCATGGATTCTGATTTCTTTGGGTGCAATTCTTCTCGTATCCGTGGCAGAAATGAATGAATTGTAATGTGTACAGTTCTGTGCTACTGTGTCAATTTGCAGGTGTTTAAAAACCAGAAAACTAAAATGCCATTTTCTGCACTCGATAAAAACGAGTCAACACGCGTCTTAAGGCGGTAAGGTTGGAAGAACTCACGCACCATGACATGGGTATTTCCGAGGTATACAACGCGTGAAATGTTCGAATAACGGCCGCTGCATCTGTATTATCATCTCCACAGTGATTAACAACCTGGACCACAATAAAATACAATCAAAAACCACACAAATACATATACCTCCCAAATACAACCATAACATTAAAACAACATATACATTTTTCACATAAATTATCCCCTGCCTATAAACTCCATCTAATTCTCTCACTTATATTGATTAAAACCATAAGGAAAGTATTCCAGATGAAATATGTTTAATGAATTAATCAACTACCATTGGGTCATATTAAATTAAAATCAAATAAATACATTACATTGTAATACCTATAGTTGATTATGGTGTACTGATAAACTACTATGGTATAACTGTCTTTACATTTAAAATTATTTTAAATATCTATACCTCATATTGTAAAAGACCATATATTAAAATTCCTACATATAAAAGGGCAGAATATATAGTTCTAAAATAATGTCTACAAAGATAAAGGTTAGCATGGAATATATTATATAGTATAGAAATATTATTACCTCAACCAAAATAGGTACTACAGTATATACAAATGGCATATCATGATAAAATATATATATCTATATATATATCTATATATATATATATATATAGATATATATATAGATATATATATAGATATATATATAGATATGTGTGTAATTAACACTTTACGTGGTGATCGGTCAATATGTCTCATAATAAGCCTAAAGTCATTAAGCCTCAAATTTTCCTTTGTCCAGTGTTGATCACTTTGTATTGTAATGGGTGCACACCTTTTAAAAAATGTAAACTTCACCGCGAGCAATTAATAATATTTTTATTTTTGAAAGTGCTTTCAAGTTCCTGCATAGTAATTTTGTATACTTATAAGCCGTCATCCCCGTTATTCAACTCACACAAAACTTACACACAGGTAGGATTCACTCAGGTACAATTCATTAGCATGTTCAGGTCCGTTTTTACAGCTCTCGTCAAGGGCACAACAATCAATTGCCAGCACAGAGACTGCTTCTGTATCAAAACCTGAATTCAAAGCCACTTATTGCTGTGGTGAAGGATATAACCACAGACACACAGGGATTACTCAAACAATCAACTCTTACCATATTTATACCTGAGAATCTAATAAAACGTTTTGGGGAAAAAAACTAATTTTCCCTACCTTGAACCTGTACAGTACCTAGGGTGTGTTCCCCGCTCAGATTTGCAATACATCAGACTCCCTGAGCTTCTCAATCCAGACAGGGAAGACCCCTCTTGGGAATCCACACTGTACTATCCATGATTCTTTTAGGCAAAAAAAATTCTGTTGAGAACAATGAGGGCACCGATGGACTGTGACATTATTAGTGCCAGTCAATATGCACTCATACTTGGTTAATCTGACATTAGAAATTTGGGTTGCATGTCTTAACTTTAGATTTGGAAATTTTTATTTTCTACTTATTTACTCTATGCCTTTTTCTAGCCAATGCCTGTGTCCCTTTTAGGAGCTTTGCAATTTCTGACAAAATATCCTGACTTTCTAACACTTACAACACTTTCTTTTCCTTCCTTAATCCCTATCCTGTGATCTATTCTGATAATAAAATACATACTCCTCAGTTTTATCTTGTAAATAAAACTCTGTCTGCACTTGCACCAATTTAACACTTTCTTTTTTTTTCACTTTGTCTTTCTGATTTTTCCCATTGCTTCCTTACAGTGCTGCATATGCTCTTTTGTCTAATTTGATTACTCTAAAAAATTTACTTTTACTTTTTAAAACTTTGCATGATACCAAAAATCCATACTAAACAGTAGTACAGTGTTTTCCTACATTTTTGATGAGAAAAAACTAAATACCATCTAATTCTTATACAAAAAAAACTAATTTAATAAGAATGTACTTTTCTATTCTTATTCTTGTAACTAATCTGAATACTTTCATAATACCTATTAATACTTTAATTTCTTTAAAACTACTTCTTTAGAATTCTAGCAAATGTCTTCTAGTTTAATGATTAACTGTAACGTGTACACACTCCTGTGTAAGTTTCTGCAGCTGTGGGCCGTATACATTTTTAAGATCATTGAAACCTGGTTAAAACTAGATTAAAATAGCTCTGTATAGGAACCTGACACTTCTTGTTACAGGAATGTGGGCATTATTTCAGACACAGTCGTAAATCTACTGTGAGCAAAACACATTTAAACCACACACTCACAATTACACACAAAATGGAGACTAAAAACATAACAGACAAAATGGAAACAGAACATTGCATTCAATCCTTCTCCAGAGACCCCCTCAGTCCATTTCAGTAATATCAACAGTATCTTCATTTCAGCAATATTACTTCATCAACACTTACTGGGGGTCTAGAAAACTAGACTTTCCTAGCACAAATAGGACATAAAACAAAGTTTTTAGATGACCGGGACTTCGTCCCAAATGTCCCGGAACTCAAATCGGCATGAAGTTCCTGACGCCATTACTCTCTTTCTTCTGGAGGTGCTAAAATCTCTTGACCGGGAGTACTGTAAGTCCCAAACGTCCTGGAACTGTTTTCGGCTTGCAATCCTAGCCGCGACCGCTACCGCTACTTTCAATTCTCAGAATTTGACCCCGAAAACTGGATCTTAGAAAATTTCTCGCCTTCAAATTTCTGAACTTGGCTCGCTGCTATTTCTCCAAGAGAATCTTTTGGTCATTTCAAATTTACCGCTGCTGTTCTCGCACTTAGAATCTGATCTCCGGATTGGCTGAGTCATTCTTATAGTATTTCAGAGTTCATTCATGAAATACGGCAGCCAATCCGAGCGTGGGAGAATTCCTATAAGCCAATCAGAGAGCTGCGAGTCTACCAAAGCCAGGCGAGCGGGACTTCGGCAGCAGACAAGGTCATGCGCCATCTTGGTGCCTCTGCCACACAGAAGCCACCCGTTGAGTTAGGCTCCTCAAAGTCTTGGTTCAGCAAATGGTTGTCCACGGACTTCCATTCAGCCCAGGACATGAGTACTTGAGCCTAACTCCGGTACCCAAATGGCTTTCACACCTTGGCAACCTCTGAGGCTTTCATGTCTAGACCCGAGCAGACTTGATGGCACCAAGCTTGGTAGCCAAATGGTCTCTTGGAATCCTGGAAGTCACCCAGCACATATACCGTGAACAAGCATACGTTAAACATACTGGTTTAATAAAATATATACGTTAAACATTTCTACTTTAAGTCCTATGGCTATGGGGAATAGAATAAGAATCTTGCAATTTTATTCCTACTAGCTATATTCCCACCCACTATACCGGACTTAGATTTTAAAACTCCTTGCAAACTTATACAGTGGCGACCGCCTTTAGTCTAAATCGGCTAGATCCGCGATTTTCAGATTATCCCGGTTATGTGCGGTTTTGTGTTGTTTTCGCCCGGAGTGAACTGCGTTATTTTCGCGCTCGTGATATTAGCATTTTATTCTCGCTGTCTGCAATACTGCAATGCCATGTAAAAACTCAGGGGGGCATTTGCGAGCTGTTGTCTTGGAAGTCTAATACCTTCACGGGTCAACCTACGTCAGTACACAGTCTGTGTGAGCGCACGCAGTAATTGTAAATTTGCATATTTAAAGTATACATGCATTTGCGGTGCTGTGCTGCTGTACTGTACAGTATGTCTCATTTGAAAATTGTTGAAACGCATAGGCGTGTACAGTACTGTAACAGTGTCACATTTCTGCATACAGTATACAGCGCTCTCCCCTCGCTCAGGATAATTAACTACACTGCAGGGTATTTCAACTTCTTATCTTCTGTGCAATGCAGTACATCTCTCCCACACCATTCCTTTGAACGTGTGTCTGGTTTCAGTCACATTCCTGCTTGACAGCAGGAATTTACTGTGCATGCGCCTGTAACTTCGCCCACCACTGCTTGCTTGCCTGAGTGAGTGACCAAAAAAAAAATTAAGAATTTTTTTTTATTGTAATTTTTTTTTTCTCCACAAGCCTGCAAAAACCATTTTACTTTAGCTTTTGTCTGCGACCCTGTGCGTTTGACTGCACATGGTTGATTTGTGTGCTTTTTACGTACTGTATTTGGGGGTGTATTATTATGATGAACTGCCTTTTGAAATTAATTTATGTCTTTAGCTTTGAACTTCATGCGGCTGTCTTTAATTTTTGGAATCTTGCCATTGTGTTTTGAATCTGTCCATAGCCAA
The DNA here is from genome assembly GCF_040206685.1 of Ascaphus truei. NCBI lineage: Eukaryota > Metazoa > Chordata > Amphibia > Anura > Ascaphidae > Ascaphus > Ascaphus truei. The sequence continues at coordinate 202,171,090 of NC_134484.1, read as the reverse complement.
GCTTCAAAGCCTCACTGCGCCTGCATGTAATCCTTGTTCAGATGGGAGCTATTTAGCAGCTTACTGCGCATGAGTCACCCAACCCCCCCCCCCTCTCCACAGAGTCGTTAATTTTCTGAATCTTGCCATTGTGTTCTTAATCCATCCATAGCCGAGCTTCAAAGCCTCACTGCGCCTGTGTGTGATCCTTTTTCAGATGGGAGCTATTTAGCTGCTTAGCTGCTTACTGCGCATGAGTCACTCAACCCCCCCCCTCTCCACAGAGTCGTTAATTTTCTGAATCTTGCCATTGTGTTCTTAATCCGTCCATAGCCGAGCTACAGTACAGAACAAAGCCTCACTGCGCATGCGTGTAATTCTCTTTGAGACGGGAGCTTTGAGGCTTTGTTTACGGCAACGTTTTGGAAAATCCCTTCTCGAATTTGATTTGCACAGAGCATCACCTTGATATTATAATAATAATAATAGCATGTTTTTGTATAGCGCTGTTAGTTACAGTATAGGTAGCGCTTTCCAGAGACATTTTGCAGGCACAGGTCCCTCCCTGTCCCGTGGAGCTCACAATCTACTGTATGTTTTTGGTGCCTGAGGCATAGGGAGATAAAGTGACTTGCTTTTTATGTACTGTATTTGGGGGATGTATTTGATGGTTTATTGATCAAATTATTATGATGAACTGTCTTTTGAAATTACTGTACTCTACTCTACAGTATGTAATTTCTTTCAACTGCAGCAAAACTAATCCTTCATCCCTCCCCCACGCACACACAAACTCTTTTCGACAGACACCTCCACAGAGTCATTCATTTTCTGAAGTTAGTCATTGTGTTTTTAACCCGTCCCTAGCCGAGCTTCAATTGCCTCACTGCGCCTGCATGTACTCTATGCCTCTTTGAGATGGGAGCTAGCTGCTTACTGTGCATGAGTCACCCACCCCCCCCCCCCCTCTCCACAGTCATTCGACATACACCTCCACAGTTATTAATTTTCTGAAGTTAGTCATTGTGTTTTTAATCCGTCCCTAGCCGAGCGTCAATCGCCTCACTGCGCCTGCATGTACTCTAAGCCTCTTTGAGATGGGAGCTTGCTGATTACTGCACATGACACACCAACACCCCCCCCCAACCCTTTGAGGCTTTGTTTATAGTAACGCTATGGAAAATCCCTTCTCGAATTTGAAATGTAAATCTGATTTGCACAGCACTGTGAGAATTGAGAGTAAAAAAACCCATTAACTGATTCATGTTGTTTTGACATTCATTCTTATACTATGGGGGTGGGGGGGGAGGTGTGGTTGTCAATGATTATGATTACCAGGAATGTGAATAAATATTTATTTTATTTAATCAGGAACAAAAAAATACAAATATAAAAATAATCATGAATAATACATAATGCAGTCTTTATTAAGTTCTTCTGGCAGATTGAAATTGGATAAACATTTAGAAAACATTTGTAAAACATGGAGAAACATGAATTATGCACATTTATAAGAATATTATGTAATAGTATATATACACTGTAATGTATAATATATGTATACTGTATATATATATATATATATATATATATATATACAGTATACTGTACATCAAGCATGTCAAACTCGCGGCCCACAACGAGTATCTGTGCGTCCCACCCAATGTGTCCCGGTTACGGCGGTGGTGAAGAGGATGCGGCAGCTGGTAAGTATTCTCTGTGTGAGTGAATGCTGCCAGGTGATTGGATGAAGGGCCGCATGGGTTTGAATGAAGGAGGCGGGACTTAGAATGCCGGCCGGGATGCAGGGGATTGGTCGTAGGCAGGTCAGAGGAAGCCAGGGGCGGGGCTTCCGCTTTGTGCAGAGCACACGGTGAGTGTGTCTCTGCCTTCCCGCTCCTCTGCCTGCTGCGCGATGTCCCCCGCCGGGCGGGCAGCCACAGGGACCTGGGGTGAGGCGCTCACCCCCCTTGCCGCTGACCCCCCTTGCCGCTAACCCCCCTTGCTGCTGACCCCCCCTTGCCGCTAACCCCCCTTTGGCGCTGACCCCCCTTGCTGCTGACCCCCCTTGCCGCTCACCCCCTTTGGCGCTCACCCCCCTTGCCACTCACCCCCTTTCTGCGCCCCCCCCCTTGCACCCTTGGCGCTCCCTTTGCCCCCGGTCCGCATGTTTCGGAAGATGGGCGTGGGGGCGGGCAGTGGTGGTGCGCGATCGTGAGGCTCAAAAAGCAGAGGTGGGGGAGTGTGTGTATTTGGGTTGGGGAGAGTGTGTGTTTGTGGGGAGAGAGTGTGTGTTTGGGGGGGAGAGAGTGTGTGTGTGGGGGGGGGGGAGTGTGTATCAGTGTGTGTGTGTGTGTGTGTGTGTGTGTGTGTGTGTGTGTGTGTGTGTGTGTGTGTGTGTGTGTGTGTGTGTGTGTGTGTGTGTGTGTGTGTGTGTGTGTGTGTAGGCCAGCAGAGACTGTGTGGGTGTCTGTGTGTGGTCAGTGTCTTTGTTGGTCTGTCTATGTGTGTGTCTGTAGGTCAGTGGCTGTGTATGTCTGTGCAGGACAGAGAGAGAATGGGGGGGGAGAGAAGAGAGGGGGGAGAGAGAGAGAAGAGGGGATTGAGCGAATGGGGGGGGGAGAAGGGAGATGGGTGGGGAGACAGAGAATAAAGGGGATTGAGCGAATGGGGGTGGGGAGGGAAGGGAGAGATAATAGGGGAGAAATGGGAGAGGGTGAGAGAAAATGGGGGGGGAAGTAGAGAGAGAATGAGGACAGGGCCGTCAACAGGCACGGTGAGTCAGTCAACCACCCTCTCTCTCTCTCTCTCCCCACCCTCTCTCTCCCCCACCCTCTCTCTCTCTCCCCCACCCTCTCTCTCCCCACCCTCTCTCTCTCTCCCCCACCCTCTCTCTCCTCTCCCCCACCTTCTCTCTCTCTCCCCCACCTTCTCTCTCTCTCCACCACCCTCTCTCTCTCCCCCACCTTCTCTCTCTCTCCCCCACCCTCTCTCTCTCTCCCACTCTCTCTCTCTCTCCCACCCTCTCTCTCTCTCTCCCACCCTCTCTCTCTCTCCCACTCTCTCTCTCTCCCACCCTTTCTCTCTCTCTCCCACCCTCTCTCACTCACCCACCCTCTCTCTCTCTCCCACCCTCTCTCTCTCTCCCACCCTCTCTCTCTCTCTCCCATCCTCTCTCTCCCACCCTCTCTCCCTCTCCCCCACCTTCTCTCTCTCTCTCCCCCACCTTCTCTCTCTCTCCCCACCCTCTCTCTCTCTCTCCCACCCTCGCTCTCTCTCCCACCCTCTCTCTCTATCTCCCACCCTCTCACTCTCTCCCCCACCTTCTCTCTTTCCCCCGCCTTCTCTCTCTCTCCCCCACCCCTCTCTTTCTCCCCCACCCTCTCTCTCTATCCCACTCTCTCTCTCTCTCCCACCCTCTCTCTCTCTCTCCCACCCTCTCTCTGTCTCCACTCTCTCTCTCCCACCCTCTCTCTCTCTCTCTCCCACACTCTCTCTCTCCCACCCTCTCTCTCTCTCCCACCCTCTCTCTCCCACCCTCTCTCTCCCACCCTCTCTCTCCCACCCTCTCTCTCCCACCCTCTCTCTCTCCACCCTCTCTCTCTCTCTCCCACCCTCTCTCTCTCTCTCTCTCTCTCTCTCTCTCTCCCACCCTCTCTCTCTCTCTCTCCACCCTCTCTCACTCTCCCACCCTCTCTCTCACTCTCCCACCCTCTCTCTCTCACTCTCCCACCCTCTCTCTCTCACTCTCCCACCCTCTCTCTCTCACTCTCCCACCCTCTCTCTCACTCTCCCACCCTCTCTCTCACTCTCCCCCACCCCCTCTCTCTCTCCCCCACCCCCTCTCTCTCTCCCCCACCCTCTCTCTCTCTCCCACCCTCTCTCTCTCTCTCTCACACTCTCTCTCTATCTCCCACCCTCTCTCTCTCCCTCTCCCCCACCTTCTCTCTCTCCCCCACCTTCTCTCTCTCCCCCACCCTCTCTCTCTCTCCCACTCTCTCTCTCTCCACCCTCTCTCTCTCTCCCACCCTCTCTCTCTCTCTCCCACCCTCTCTCTCTCTCTCCCATCCTCTCTCTCCCACCCTCTCTCCTCTCCCCCACCTTCTCTCTCTCTCTCCCCCACCTTCTCTCTCTCTCCCCCACCCTCTCTCTCTCTCTCCCACCCTCGCTCTCTCTCCCACCCTCTCTCTCTATCTCCCACCCTCTCACTCTCTCCCCCACCTTCTCTCTTTCCCCCGCCTTCTCTCTCTCTCCCCCACCCCTCTCTTTCTCCCCGACCCTCTCTCTCTATCCCACTCTCTCTCTCTCTCCCACCCTCTCTCTCTCTCTCCCACCCTCTCTCTGTCTCCCACTCTCTCTCTCCCACCCTCTCTCTCTCTCTCCCACACTCTCTCTCTCCCACCCTCTCTCTCTCTCCCACCCTCTCTCTCCCACCCTCTCTCTCCCACCCTCTCTCTCCCACCCTCTCTCTCTCCCACCCTCTCTCTCTCTCTCCCACCCTCTCTCTCTCTCTCTCTCTCTCCCACCCTCTCTCTCTCTCTCTCCCACCCTCTCTCACTCTCCCACCCTCTCTCTCACTCTCCCACCCTCTCTCTCTCACTCTCCCACCCTCTCTCTCTCACTCTCCCACCCTCTCTCTCTCACTCTCCCACCCTCTCTCTCACTCTCCCACCCTCTCTCTCACTCTCCCCCACCCCCTCTCTCTCTCCCCCACCCCCTCTCTCTCTCCCCCACCCTCTCTCTCTCTCCCACCCTCTCTCTCTCTCTCACACACTCTCTCTCTATCTCCCACCCTCTCTCTCTCCCTCTCCCCCACCTTCTCTCTCTCCCCCACCTTCTCTCTCTCCCCCGCCTTCTCTCTCTCTCCCCCACCCCTCTCTTTCTCCCCCACCCTCTCTCTCTATCCCACTCTCTCTCTCTCTCCCACCCTCTCTCTCTCTCTCCCACCCTCTCTCTGTCTCCCACTCTCTCTCTCCCACCCTCTCTCTCTCTCTCTCCCACACTCTCTCTCTCCCACCCTCTCTCTCTCTCCCACCCTCTCTCTCCCACCCTCTCTCTCCCACCCTTTCTCTCCCACCCTCTCTCTCTCCCACCCTCTCTCTCTCTCTCCCACCCTCTCTCTCTCTCTCTCTCTCTCCCACCCTCTCTCTCTCTCTCTCCCACCCTCTCTCACTCTCCCACCCTCTCTCTCACTCTCCCACCCTCTCTCTCTCACTCTCCCACCCTCTCTCTCTCACTCTCCCACCCTCTCTCTCTCACTCTCCCACCCTCTCTCTCACTCTCCCCACCCTCTCTCTCACTCTCCCCCACCCCCTCTCTCTCTCCCCCACCCCTCTCTCTCTCCCCCACCCTCTCTCTCTCTCCCACCCTCTCTCTCTCTCCCACCCTCTCTCTCTCCCACCCTCTCTCTCTCTCTCCCACTCTCTCTCTCTCTCCCACCCTCTCTCTCCCACCCTCTCTCTCTCCCACCCTCTCTCTCTCTCCCACCCTCCTCTCGGGCCATGATGCCGAGCAGGGCCGGAGGAGACCGCAGCCAGAGGTACAGGTAAGGAAGGGCAGCGCCGAGGGCGGCGTGTGCCCTGATTCCTGACAGGGTTTGGCTGAAAGTGTTTGAGAATTGGGTCAATTTTTAGGAAATCACAATGTTTATATAAAATCCTTCTAATAGATGTCTATTGTTTGCAATAATTAGCAATAAACATGGGTGTATCTTATTCTATACGTTTTTTAACTCTAGGAATTAACAAAGAACTCCTAGATTTTTTCCAACTTTTGTGCACTGCTCTTTAACTACACTTGAATTGTATCCTTTATCAAGGATTCTTTGTTCAAGAATTTTAGATTGATTCTCAAAATCCGTTAGCTCTGAACAATTTCTCCATACCCTTAAGAATTGGCCATATGTTCCGGATCCATTGTCGTGAGTGATTACTGTCATAGTCAAGATATTAGTTGACATCTACTGTTTTTAAAAAAACATTTGCTCTCAAGACGGTTACCTACAGCTTTTAGTTGAAGGTCCAGAAAATTGACCTCTATTGAGTTAGATTCCCCAGTTAAGACAATATTCTGATTTATTGCAATTGAGATATTGGGTAAACAATACCAGGTCAGCTTTTATCCCTGACCAAATAATTAGGATGTCATCAATATATCTACCGTAAAATACTATGTGTGCACGGAACCGGTTATGAGTCAACACATACAGCTCCTCCCACAAACGCATAAAAGGCTCGCATAATTGGGTGCAAAGCGTGTACCCATGGTTGTCCCATTGGTCTGGATATAGAACTTTCCTTCAAACGAAAAATAATTGTGGTGTAAAATAAACTTAATACTGTCAATTATAAATGCCTGTTGTGCAGATGATAATTGGTCTTGTTGGTGTAAATAATATGAAACTGCTTAAATCCTTAGTGTATGTTCGATGCAAGTGTACAGAGAACTAACATCAAGGGTTAACCAAATAAAATGATCCTGCCATGTGATCTTATATAGTAAGTTTAAAA